>NW_024100561.1:5675000-5723578 GCF_016545835.1 Crotalus tigris
AAAACCAAGAGAACAATCGCTGCGGTGCAATTCTGGCTGGGCAACTCAACATGGGTTGGAAGCTTTAATAGCATGCAGATCTTTTCCACTATTAGATTTCTTCCTTCTAGTGATATCAGCTGCAAATGTCTTGCCAGCAATATTAGGGACAGGAATGTATGTATTTAGACCATAAAGTATAAATACGAGAACAGCCTTTTCTGCCTTCTGTGCAGAATTATACAGGGTAATTTAGCCTAGTTGGAGCAATTGTGGAATGTATGAATTGGGTACTGCTTAGCATATTTTATATTCTATATCAACATGTTTCATTTAAAATAGAAATAAAAGTAATCCTCTGTCTTGTAGTTAATATACTCATCTCAGACAAAGCCCAACCTGCAATTTTATGCTCATCTACTTGAAAGAAAGTTCCAGTCAATTCATAAGAGTTGCTTCTGTGTAGACATCTATACAATTATACTAATAGCCAGTGCTTTTTTTCTAAAAAAAAAAAAAAGGTGCCAGAACTCACACATGTCATACAACCCGCCTTGCCTACCCTACAAGGTTCCATCCAAAAAAGGTGCCGGAACTCCGTTCTGGGCATTCTATGAGAAAAAATGCCCTGCTAATAGCTGACTGAAGGATTTTGAATATACTATGCCTAATCTTAAGTACATAGGATGAAAAAAAATAGACTTGCTGGCTGTAAGAAAAATATTTTCAAAACATCTACATTAGGATAATATCTTTTTAAGGTCAACTCAAAGGTCAGCAAAAATATATGAATTGATGAGATCTCCAGATAGCTTCAGAAAGCAAGGTATTACAAGCAGGAAGATGGATTTGGTACAAATATCATGAAAGGTATATGAGGAAGGTCCTGAGTGTAGGGAGATTATATACTGTCTCCTTAAGGTCTACCCCTAGGACTCCTGGAACAATCTCTGGGTTGGCCTAATAAAAGTACTGTTAAATCTGGGTCTTGATTATTTTTTTTCTGTGTGTCAGTATGCTCATATTTATTTTATGTGCAACTTGCAGTATATCCAATTAAGAGGACCAACAGCATTGCAGGAAAAAAAAATTATTTCATTTGTAGCTTTTAATTTGTAAAATTCATTGTTTCTAACTTGAAATCTGTAATTCATCTAAAGCTGGAACATAGCTTTTAATTTATGTAATCATATTCAATTTATATCTTGCCTTTTCTCCAAATGCTTCAGGTGGTTTACATAGAAATCTTGTTTATTTTTATTTTTTAAATGTATATGCTTTCCGGCTCCCAACAACTCTCTTGACCCATAATCATATGGGGGGGGGTGGAGTATGAACTGGGCCAAAGATATGTCATGGGTGAGGGTAAGTTTGAACTTAGATTGGTGTAGCTTTATTCTATCACCTTAACCACTACATAATATTGTTTTTTTAAAAAACAAATCTGGAAAGTGGTAGAACAACAGGTACTTGCTGTTCATTTATTTCAGCAATCTGAAATACTATACACAATCAGTACAGTTTGATATGGAATCTAACTTAAATATGTGCATATTTAGGTTTTAATTTTGCATTGGAACTTTGGACAGGCATGACTTCATTACTTTAGTATGAAGTTGAAATTGCAAACTTTTTCTTCTTAAAACCTATTGTCTCCTGCACATCAAATATCCATCTTTTCAGCTTCTTCTTACTATTTTATCTTGCATAATGATGCAGATATGCAAAAATAAAAATTTAAAATTAGAGACATTTCATGTGATTGATAATTCCTATATAAGGATGAATTAAAGACTACCAATAGCTCAGAAAATGTTGGTGCTATGGTATAACATAAGGTTTAGCAAGCTTGTGAGATGTTAGCCATATGTTTAATGTTGCAGTTCTTCCATGGATACCATTTAAGGATGTAGAATATATGTGCAATGCCAATTCCTGATCATTTAATATCTTTTGATCATTTTTCTGATCAAAAGATATTAAGATACTCACAACTTGCACAATCTATGACCTTATATTGGCATTTATAGATTCTAAATGTTGATGATCCTCAACACTAGGGATGTGTGCTTCAATGTTTGTGCTTCACTGTTTTCACAAATAATTCATTATATTTCAGGGCATATGCTACCAAGATTTCAGTATATTGCAGAAATGTTTTGAGAAATATTGCAGGACATATACTATGAATTAAAATATCCCCAATTGACTCCCTCTTTCCCAGCATAATTCATCCATTAAAAGGCTCTGGTTATTTTTTCTTCTCTACTTGGATAATACAGAGGAAAAAATAGATTTGAAATGTAAATAACCATCCTGAATTTGGAAATACCGTTATCAATGTGTTTTGGTTATAGCTTAGATAAATGGAAAATGTATCCAGCTATAAACATTTTCTTTGAAGTTTTTTTTTGAATTGCAAACTTTACTTCTTTTCCCAAAATATAAGTGAACATTAGTATGATCTTATATAATCCATTTTCCTTCTTGGAAGACATTTTATAGCAGGGCTATGCACTCTTTACTGTAGGATCTTGGGCTGAGGGACCTTTAGCAGATAGATTACATGGTATGGTGAGGTTCATGATTTAGCCCAAGCAAGTAGTCCTGGTTGTAGATGATGAGTTGTCATTTATTGATGTACTGAATGTGTCCATACCATAGTTAATAATATTAATTCCTAGTGATGAAGTTTTTCTTAGTGTAATGTAAATTGGTCAGAATAAAAAAGAAACCTTGGGGGACTATTGATTTATCAAAATATCTTTTGTTTGGACAGTTGAAATAATGTCCCAAAGCAATTGTCAGAAAATGCCTAAAGAAATATCTCCCATGTCCTGAATTTAAAAATTATAAATAGCAATGGATTTAGATTGATAGGCTTCATATAAATTCTGTCTCTGTATCTGTGAAAAATTAATGCTTTCAAAATAAATGTTTTGCCACCGGCAATTTATACCATAGATGACATTCTTGTATTTATTCCTAAAAGTTATTTTCAGTTATGTAGGTTTTGCAGGTTTAATTGGGGAAACTTTCCTTGGTTTTTACTCAAGAAACACCAATTGTCAGAACAGATTTTTATTTTTAAATCCATAATAAGTCATATTTTATTTATCAAGGGAACAGCAAGTTAAAAATGTAAAAACTGGAAACTTGTCCTTATGATCATCACAGAATCTGCATAGCTTTGGAGAGTACACCTTAATTTAGCTGAAAAAATTGTAAAGAAAAAACATAGTTTATTAAAAAAAAAACCTATACTTGGTGTTATTCTCTTTTCCTAGAGATAAAATATATATTTACACCACTATACAAAGTTAGCAATGCAAATTTAGAAATAGCGAGGTAATCCTTGGGTTAAAGAATCTGGGCAAAGTGTGGAGCCCTTCCCTTGGATTAGCAGAACCAGATGATGAGATTTTTAAAAAATGTGATGAGTAGTAATGTAAGTATAGTTTTCCAAAATGTGCAAAATGGCAAAGCTTTAGATAGATAGATAGATAGATAGATAGATAGATAGATAGATAGATAGATAGATAGATAGACAGATAGATGTGTGTGTGTGAAAGAGAGAGAGGGAGAGAGAGAGAGAGCAAACAAGAGAGAGCAGCCCTAAGTGCTTCAGGATCACTTTTAGTGTTAGAAGATGTAGCATATTTTTATCAAATTAATAAGCTCATAATAGGTATTTATGAACAGGTCATCATCATCATCTTCGTCATCAATCATTTTAGCCATTGTCTATCCACTGCAGGATGAAGGCATCTTCCACATGTTTCCAACCAATATGGGCCTGATCTTTCTTTTGCAGTTGGGTCCACAATACCCTGTTTTCCCAAAAGTAAGGCCTATCCCAAAAATAAGCCCCAGCTTGATTTTTGGGGTGAGCCTAATATAAGCCCTACCTAAAAATAAGCCCTAGTTTGGGGACAAGGCACACACCTAAAAATCAAGCTAGGGCGGGGGTGAGGGGTGGAGTTGCATGCCCAGTACCTGTTTACCATTGCCGCCAGGCCTCTCCTCGCTGGCCCACTTCTTCTGAGGCATCTTCTGTAGCCAGGCCTGCATTTCTCAGTCACAGGCCTTTACAGAAGGCCTCTGCAGCTGAGAATTGAGCTATGGATTCAATCCATAACTCAGTTCTGCAAGACCTATGCAGCCGGTACTCAGCTGCATAGGCCTTCCGGAAAGGCCTGACTGCAAAATGCAGGCTGGAATGCAGCTGCAGAATGAAGCTGCATCTTTGGCCAGAAGAAGTGGGCTGGCTGGGTGAATGGAAAAGACACCCCTCACCCCGAAAATAAGACCTGGTGCCTCTTTTGGAGGCAAAAAAAGAAAAGGAAAAAAGACCCAGTCTTATTTTGGGGGAAACATGGGTATTTGCTAATTGACAAACAGATCTTATAATACATAAAGTTAGACACAGAAGGAGGAATGAAATAAGAAATTGGATTATATAGTACCTGAACTTCAACAACTATTTTGCTACCTATATATTGTATTCTATTGATTTTAAATTATAATTAAAATATTGTTTTATGTGAATTGTATAACTATGTATTTTAAGGGGATAAACTGGTAGCTTTAATTAATGTTGAACTTGGAATACTCAAAATGAAACATTTGTTCATGTGCTATAGTGATTCCCTATCTATGTTGTTGCTAGAAGTTGAAAACAACTTGATGATACATAATCAATTTGAACAAATACTTTCATCTAATTATTTTGTTCTTGGAGACTAATTATTTTTATAAATTCTCATGTTCTCTTGCATTATATCTTATTTGTTTGGAAAGTAGTAGGAGAACAAACTAAACCTATATGCTTTTATATGTGTTTATAGTCACAAAAAAGATTGGTATTAAGTTAAAAAGGGCATATTTTCTAATTATGAAATTATATGTCTATTTCTATATTTGAAGAAATAATTTATCACTAGTAATCTCATATGGAAGTTCACTTAGAAATTTGGACAACATACAGTTAATTTATATGTTTAATTTCACATGTTTTCTTATTCTTAAATTAATTAATTTAAATGTTAATTTAATTGAATAATATCATTAATGTATATATAGGACTAGTTTTGCTTACTTCCTAAGAAATGTTATTTTTTTTCCTTTTCCATTTTTTCTTCTCTATTTTTCATTTTTGCATATATTGATATGCAGTATATAAAATTAATTTCACTGATGAATCAGCCACATTTTTCAAAAAGAGCTAAAAGCAACAAAATTTGTTGTAAGGATAAAGTGACTGTAGGAATAGAGGGCAGTAGCAAGCAAAGTGGGTTCCCCCCCACTTTTTTTCAATAAGGAGAGCTTTTTAAAACCAATTAAGTGCACTTCCAACTAAGTAAGTTTTAGGATTGTTCTCCCCAGAGCCATGCACATTCTCCCCCCAGTCCAATAGCCAGTTTACTCTCACTTCTCCCATTCTCACTATCCACACCCTGCTAAGAAACATTTGTGGGATTGTTGACTTTTTTACTGGCATGCCATGGCCGCCTGAGATATCCTTGTAGATTTAAAATAGCAATAGCCCTTAGACTTATATACCACTCCATAGTGCTTTACAGCACTCTCTGAGCAGTTTACAAATGTCAGGATATTGCCCCCAACAACCTGGGTCCTCATTTGACCGACCTTGGAAGGATGGAAGGCTGAGTCAACCTTGATCCCTGCAGGATCAAATTCCAGACTGTGGACAGAGTGAGCCTGCAATTCTGCTTTCTAAGCACTGCACCACCAGGTCTCCTAAAAGAAAAATTGCATGGGCAACCAACAAGAAAAAGAAAAGGATGGTCTGTTTCTTTTACTTTGCCTACTTCCTTCTGGCAGAGGCCACTCGGATGTAATACATGGAAGTGTTACTGACTCCAAATCTCATCCCATAAGACAGGGCTTTTCAACCTTTTCACCCATTGTTCCACTTTTAGGATATGGCAATATCTGAGTACCACTAGTCGCCTAGCAAGGTGTCAGAAACTTGATGACCAAAAAAGAAAAAAGAAAAAAAGTGATGAAGTACAGGTAGTCCTTGACTTACAACAGTTCACTTAGTGACTATTCGAAGTTACAATGGCACTGAAAAAAGTGCCCCCCAAGCCACAGCCAAGCAAGATGCCTGCCTGCTCTTCCTCCTGTCCGAGGTTTTCATTGTTGTGAGCATTTCTGTTGAGGATTGGCAGTGGGGGTGGGGTGGGGGTGTTTGGTTTTTATTCCCCCGTCTGCTGGGTGGTTGCAGCAGGTTTTGGTCATTTCACATGACCCTGGGACACTATGACCGTCATAAATATGAATCAGTTGCCAAGCATCTGAATGTAAATCACAAGACCCTGGAGATGTTGCAACATTCCAGCTGATCAGCGCTTCTTCTGGGCTCAGCAGAAGCACCAGGATCAGTACCGAGCTACAGCTGGAGCCTGGCACTGATCCTGATGCTTCCACTGAGCCCTGACAGTCCCGAAGAAGCGCTGATTCTGGTGCTTCTGCTGAGCCCTGACAGCTCTGCAGCTCCAGCCATCTCTCGCTCAGGCTTGTGTGGTGCTGCCACCGGTTCAGCTCATTCCCTTCCCCCACTACCACTTTTCTGGGATGGTCGCGTACCACCTGCCAGGTGCCAGTGTACCACAGGTGGTACCCACACCACTGGTTGAAAAGCCCTGCCATAAGACATAGTTCTACAAAAATCTAGACAACCATTGCATGGAAGTAAAGACCTACCAATGTTGTCCTGCTGTCTGCTGAACACCAGCCCAGATACGATACTAATGGTGGCCCTACAGCCCTACAGAGGAAGAAACAGAAGGAAGGCAAACAAAACTGTGCTCCGAAAATACATTTGCCAGAGAGCAGAGGAAGACGAAGGGCAAATTTTAAAAAATCTGGACTGTCTGGTGTAAGTCACAATGTCTGCCTACCCTACGTATTTTGCTCTTAACCTCTCTTTAATTCACATCAGATTTTGCAAACTTTCCTAAAAATTCAATAGAAATTAACCACTTTAATTTAACCTGATTGCTATAGAAAATATTTGAAAGCAACGTAATGGGCAAGAATTTACATATGGTCAGATCATACCCAGTACTACAGAGTTCTTTGCTCGAATTAGAAGTCTTCCAATTAAATCCAATTGCAATTTATTACACATTTATTAACAATATATCATAAGAATTAATTTTCTAACCAATGCTTTTTAAAAAATTTTAGCCAGCTAATTAAAACCACGTATGCTTGCAACCAGATAATATTTTAGAAGCTGGTTCATATATATTCTAAACAATGCGTTCTTATTTAAATTTTTATATGTTTTAATCAAAAATGTTTGGATTATCTGCAGCCAATCTGTTCATTCTCCTTTGTTTAATTCATCACACTTTATTTCCCAAGTCAGTGCACATATATGGATCTAATATGATATGTACAGTAAGGGCAACGACTAATTGTCCCTATAAAGTAATCCAAGCAAATAGATAAAATGAATTATGTGATTGTCCAGATTTATCACAGGCATTTTTATTTTATGTACTGCATTGAAAACAGACTAATAGTGGGGACAGAATGCACAATGGCTTTTTAAATGCTTTTCAAAAGAATACAAGGCATACAGATCAGAAAACAAAAGATCTGGTCAACAAACAGAAGAAAGTTTAACCAGATTGCCCAGGACTGAATAAATGCAGGAGACTTTTTCCAAGGCACTTCAGGAGCTTATTTAGCCAGGCCACCAAACTGCTGTGCCCCAATTTGCAAAACATCATCAAGAGAAGAGCAGATTCATTCTGTGGGCTGAAACAAGGCAGTTTTCTGTTCTGTGGGGGAAAGCAAACTGCAGGAGGAGAGCTAGTGAAGATTGCATATCCCAAAATTTCTAATTGTTGAAAAATTATTACTACAGTAATATACTTTTTATAGTATATCCTCTTTGCTACTCCAGTCAAATAGAGCATTGGCTATGCATGTACTGAAGGCATTTTTTTCTATTTGTTTATAATATAAAAAGTATCATTAAACACAAATATTGTTTTTATACTCCCTAAGATGCACATTGCTGAATCTCGGGGTTTCAATCTTCCTGACTTTTTATTAATTTTTTTACTCTTTTCTAGTATGTTATTAAAAAGATTTTTTATTGTGAAAATTATACATTATTGAATGTAGAGCAAGGGTGTCAAATTCGATCACATCACGTGATATATTGTGTCATTTTTTGTCTTTGCGGAGCGGGGGGGGGGCATGGCCTGCACATGACGCATCTGGTCTGCTGGCTACCAGTTTGACACCCCTGATGTATAGGAATAATAAGTATGCAAAAAAATCATTATCTTAAATGCACTTATTTAACTAAAATTATAGCAAAATCACATTGAATAAATTAAATCCAGTAATAGTAGGTAGTCCACGACTTACAATCACTGTTGGGATCAGAATTTACTTTGTTAAGCAAAGTGGTTGTTAGGAGAGTCGCTCTTGATTTTACAATCTTTTTGCCATGGTTGTTAAGTGAATCATTGCAGTTCTTAAGTGAATCACACAGTTATTAAGTGAGCCCACCCTCTCTTATTCACTTTGCTTTTTGGAAGCTGACTGGGAAGGTTGCAAATGGCAATCACATGACCCCAGGAACCATTGTAAATACATGCTAGTAGTTAACACCCGAATTTTAATCACATGACTGTGGGGATGTTGAGATGGTTGTAAATGCGACTACTGGTTGTAAGTCACTTTCTTCAGTGCCATTGTAACTTTCAACAGGCACTAAACAAATTGTAAGTGAAGGATTCCCTGTAGTAATAAAAATAGCAAGAACAATATGAGTAGCATGATCTCACTGCAGTTAAGAATTATTTACAAAGTAGTTTTCACCAACTGAGCAATCAGACAAATATTGGACTTAACAAACTCAAACCAGAAGACAATTATCTTCTCTGGATTAGGCCTCCATTTTTAGCCATTTTAAGCAGTTTGCCTTTAGTACTTATAAAAATAAGATATTTGATCTTTTTCAAGTTACTATTGTAGAATAATTTTAATTTCTGAGAGTACTGAACTGTAACAGACTACAATATCAGACTGATATTATTATTTTGACTTACCTGCAACATTTGTTTCAGCATCCAAATGATGTAAGCAGGGCCAGGTTTACATGCTGGTGGGCCTAGAGTTTGTAGAGAAATGTCAGCCAATCCATCCTTGTCTACAATAGAGTAGAACAAAAAAAACCCTCTTAGCCAGTCAATAACTTACTTGCTGTGTTGTCAAACTTGCCCTCTCAGATTTCTCAGCTTTTGTGACTGAACAAGCAACCCTCCTCCCTTCAGAACAATAAAGTAAAATAAATTACTATTTTCCCTCCTTTCCTAGGATCCACATATTTCTATACATGTATTTATGAACATTTATCTGTCCCCAAATCATCCCAAAGGCAGTTTGAGGAAAATGTATGAGAGAAGCTCAATTGTTCAACAATCTAAACAAATACATTGAAAAACTCAAGAAACTCTTGGTCACCATGGCAGCAAAAGTCTGTTGCCTTCCAAATCCTATGACATGTAATGTTAACATGCCAATAATTCTGCCTTTGGGCATTTTTCCCAGCCATATCAGCATGTTCCTTTAATGGATGAATATGAATTGAAGCATGAAGGAAGAAGCTGCTGTGTAGGAGTTACAAGGTAGGCAACAATTTCCTTCAATAGTGACTGCTGAAGCACAAGGCAATGCTTCAAGCAGCTTCATTGTACTAAATGGATTTTCCCTGCCTATGGATTCAGCAGCATTAGCATATAGGCTTGTTGCAAAGCAAACCCTCAGTGATCATGTCATGAAGCCAATAGGACCACCATGTGATCCTATTACTAGGATTGCACCTTCCTTATTCATGCAGCAGAAAACAATTCTTTGCTATGCTGATGGATCCTTCAAAGAAAGGGGGGGAAATAGTTTCTACTGTGTTTCCCTGAAAATAAGACCCGGTCTTATTTTTTTTTTCCCTCCAAAAGAGGCAGCAAGTCTTATTTTCGGGGGGTGTCTTTTCCACGGTCTCACCATGTGACGGCGGCACTGACAACCGAAGGAAATGCCTCTGCAGTTGAGAATAGAGCTCCAGATTGGTGCACGCGGTGACCTCTGGCCTGCATTTCTCCATCCGGAGGTCTTCTGGAAAGGACTCTACAGCCAAGGACCGAGATTGTCCTTAGTCCTAAATGTACGTGATTTTTTTTCTTAGTATTTGTACAAAAAAGAGAAAAATTGATTTTATGGTTGTAAAATGGAGAGCTATTTATTCTGTATTATGTCTGTGTCAGAGACAGAAGCACTCACTGGAATGCTTCTGAAGTGGATCACCATCAAGCTTTATTTTATCAATACCCATTGCTTTCAGTAAAAGCTGAGGAGACTTATGAAACTACATGTCAGTAACACAGAGGATGTTATGGAATTGTTTCTCCTGCTTGTTTCTGAGGCAACAGTATAATTGTTAGAAATTATTTAATTCTGAATTAAAAATTAGAAATTACACATATTCCAGGGGAGTTTTATAAATTGATCGAAATAATTTATTTGTTTATCCAATTTATATGGTAACCCATCTCAGTAAGTGATTCTGGGCAGTGAACAGAGTAAAATAAAATTAAAATAAAATAAAAACAATTGCAAACATCACAAAGGTTAAAATGCAAAGCAGTCAGGGAATAACAACCCAAATCACTAACAGTCTTGAAATGTTTTCTGCAACAAATCCAAAATCACACAATCTCTTCTTCATAAGGTATAATTCTACGTTTTGGGGACATTTCTAAACCACGTGATTGAACTCCATGAGAGCATGTCATATTTTTGAAGGTAAATTGATTATTTTCTCTTCAGCCTTTACCATTTTCTTAGTTCAGACATGAAGAATGATATTGAAACCTCAATTCTGTGAATAAGTTGCAGCTGGATATGAATCTAGAATATGATAACAGTTCTCGGGGCAGTTTTTGACAAATTGAAAATAACTAAAGATGAGAAACCCAAGTTCCTATTAAACAGAGCAATAGATTTTAAATATTTTGATGCCTTTCACAATATAATTTCTGAGTTCATGTTATACTGAACATAACTACATCAGCCTTATATGTTGAATTCTTATTTCCTTATACGGAAAACAAACAGGCAGTTAGTGATCTGGAGGACTGAGAAAATCACTTGTAAATATGAAATTAGATCTCTCCTGGGATAATTTTACATGATTTACAAGCCTCTTCCCATTCCTGTAAGAGATAATAGAAATATTAATGAAAAAGAAGAGAAAATATATTAATTTATCCTGCCTTTTAAATAGTTAAAGATTTATTTGTTATTTAGCGGCACTGTTTGGGTGGTAGCCTGTACTTTGAGGATAACAAAAGCTGTGCAGTGTGATCATCGTGAAAATTCCTTTAATTTGCACAAGTGAGTAGGCACTAAAACTAAAATTAATTGCAAAATTGCACACTGCTAAAATTACTTCCCCTATTTATTCTGCATAATGATTGTAGTAAAGTATTAGTTGTCTTTCTTGATTTTCTTATTTTCACTGAGTTAAGGAAAAATGTGCATAGTTTGTTCCAGAGTTCAAATTAAGCAAAATAAAATATTATAAACAATTAGAGGAAGAATAAAAACAAATGAGACAATAAATACACCACATATGTGTTGTTAGGTGTGAAAAATGATTTTTTTTTCAGGAGACATGGTAGCAACTTCAAATATTAGAACAATGGGATGGAATGAAGCCAGGCACTATTGACAACATAAAGATGTCATCCAGCATGTCCCAGTTATAAACTCTTAAAGCTCATATATTCTTCCCAGCCCTCACAATGAAGTGAAGGACAACTAGGGTGAGAATCACATTTTCCTGGCAGTTAATTATTTGGAGATGATGCAATATGACTGCAACACAAATCCTTTTCCAATTAACACAGTGGAATTTTGCAAATCAAATTAGTAACAACTGTGCATTTATTGCACACACAACAAGTTAATCAGCAAAGATCCTGAGAATGGAAGATGTCTCTTTTATTTCCATAGAACAAATCCTATAGCTGGATTTTAAAAGCTGAAGTGTATTAATTTAATGAAATGCACACTGACATTGTTGAATTAATTTGTTTCGTATTTCTAATATTCTTAATAGCTGCCTTTCTTCTCCTAACAATCAAGGTGGCCACAGTTATATTATTTTTCCTTGCACTTTATTAATAGCGGTAAGGCAAAGGATCATCATTGTTAGCCTCTTGTTTTGGGTTATAGCTATTGTGGTCATAAGCAATTGTACTGTCTAGAAAAGAATATAGCTGACAGCTGCTGTGTCTGAAACGATGTTCTTCCTGACTTCATAATGATGTGTGCTTTAGACTGCAATTCTGGATATGCTTACCTGAGACAGACCCATTGCTCTCAATTGGTGGGCATTTCCAACCCAATGTGGACAGAACTGTGCTATCGATTGTGCAATACTTGAAAAAACAATTGGGCTTCATGGAACATTCAGATCTGAGTGGCCAGGAGATAGCTACTATATCAAATATGCCTAGTTTTAAGAATTGCATTTTGGGTGTTGTGAGCTCTTTTGTGCTGTGGAGTAAGTGCTCTATAAATCTATGTGAGGAACTACCTGCTCAAAGCATATTTACAAACCAAAGTGAAAACCTATTTCAAAGCAGCTATCGGGTACTTTTGAATTTTTTTAGTGGCTTTTCTGCTATTTTGGGGATCTTACGCACACGATACAATACTGCAGCTTCATTCCATCTCTTGGGAAACAGTGGTGGGGAGTAAGAGGTTTGAGGACTCTTTGAAATTGGTAGAAGCAGCCAACCTGTGAAATTTATCAAGTTTTTTGGAGGGTGTATCAAGGCATTGAATTTGAACCACACTAACTTTCTCAGCTCAGCTTTTTTACACTGTAGCCAGACATAAGCTTTAATTTTGCTGTGCTAGTGAAATGTTACACTTCCATGCTGGTTCTGTCAACACAATCAGCAGCTTAGCTCAGCCATCAGTGTTCTAAAAATAGACTCAAGGCTTTTAAATTCTGTATGATTAGGGAAGATTTAAGTCTCTTGACAATAAATATATGGGTGTCAAGTTAACTCAGCCGCTGGCCATGCTTTCATGGGTCTGAATTAAACTAGAGTCAGGCCACTTTCTCTGTGCTGGCCTTACCCCCTGTGGCTTACCTAATTAGATGACATGACAGTATTTCTCTTTGTGCAAATTTGTTACTGCTGCTTCTCCAACTCATATTGTTAGCAATCCACAACCCCACTACAATTATGATGAAGTGGGGTTTTTCCCCCTCCAGGAAGGGCCAAATTTGCTAACCAGTTATTATGACAGCTCCCCTGCTGTAAAAACCAAGTGATCAGGAGGAACTTCTCTCTCACCTCACTACCACCACAACCCTCTCTGTGTCAATTCATGAAAAAGTGGAAAGGTGAGAGTTTTTTTTCTTTTCCATGTATTTTTTGAAGCATTTTGAATTGTGTTCATCCACTTTCTGTGTTAATTCAACTAGCATCCCGTATAGGCTTTTTGCTAGGAAATGTGGGGGCTGTTACAGGTAGCCCTTAACTTACAACCATAATTGAGCTTGGAATTACAGTTGTTAAGTTGTGGCAGTTGTTAAGTGGATCACCATGTGACCATAACTGATTTTGTAGCAGTCATTAAGTGAATGTCACAGTTGTTAAACTAATGTGGTCATTAAGTGAACCCATTTTTTACAAGGGTATCCCACCCCCCGAACTGGAAATAAATTCTGGAAACTGGCAAAAAAACCTCCAAAAGCAACATGATATAGGAAATGAATTGTAGACTAACTCTACATTTGTTTCCTTCTAAAAGCCTTCCAAAAAGCCTTCCAAAAACCTGGCTATGCTCCTGAGCTCTGGGTCCCACATTCACCAAGGGCCTCCCCTCCTGACTATATTGTTAACAGGCCAGATGTCTCGGTTGGTATGTACTTGAATTGGGCATCCTAATGGTTTTTTTATTGTTTTAATGGTTTTTACTATTTTTATTGTTTTAAGGTTTTAATTGTAATACATGTTTTTGAATTGTGAACTTATAGAAATCAAATGAATAAGTGAATAAATAAAATAAAGCTGCTGACTTACCTTTTCTCGATTTCTTCAACCAGAATGGCTTCATTGCTTTGCCAGAGATTGGCGCCTCATAGGTGGTGGACAGCTAAGCATCCTTGCTAACCTGGATTTCTAACCTAATGGATCTCTTCTTCTCTATCAAAGTGTCCAAGATGAAAGTGATTATTAATCAGGTGATTTCTGCAACGAATACCCCTGAAACAGAAACAAACCATCTCCATGTAGCCTACAGAGACCTCATTGCAGTAGACCCGTTTGAATTACAGGGAGCTCCTGCTGTCTTCATGCAGTTAATTAATGAGGTCCTACATGAACATCTATATGAAAGGGTGCTGGTATATTTGGATGACATTTTGATCTTCATTGAGACCAAAGCAGAACATGTGAAACTAGTGAGGACAATTCTCCAGAATCTGCATGCTGCCAAGCTATACACCAAGCTCTCCAAATGCAAGTTCCACCAGAGCAAAATAGACTACTTGGGTTACCATATCTCGCATGAGGGGATTGAAATGGGCCCTGAGAAGGTCAAAGCAGTGCTAGAATGGGCACCATACCGCACTAGGAAACAACTGCAACGCTTCCTAGGGTTCGTCGCTTTTTACAGGCAATTCATTCCTTCATTTGCCCAAATAGCCCTTCCCATTATGAACTTGCTGAAAACTAAAGGAAGGGATAAACTGAAGCTTAGTCAACCCTTAAAATGGTTGATGGAATGTCAAGCCATGTTTGCGAAGCTCAAACACTTGTTCACAGCTGAACCCATTCTGAAGCACCCTGACCCGACAAAGCCATTTGTGATACAAACTGATGCAAGCAATGTAGCAGTGGGGGCTGTTTTGCCATGGAAAAATGAAAATGGGCAGCTGCAACCTTGTGCTTACACTTCCAAAAAACTTTCTGAAACTGAACAACGATGGGCTGTGTGGGAGAAAGAGGCTTATACAATGAGATGGGCGCTTCTATCATGGATTTCTTAGAAGGGAGTAAAATACCTTTTAAAGTGTGGACTGATCACAAGAATCTGGAAGCCCTGAAAACCCCTTGCAAACTCTCTCCTAAACAAGTGCGATGGGCAGAGTACTTCAACCGCTTTGATTTCACCCTGCGTTACCTCCCGGGGGGAAGAACTTCCTAGCCGATGCATTGTCACACATGTCACAATACAATTGCTCCAAAGCAGAGGTAATCAAACCAATGGTCTCATCCCAGCAACTGGCAGCTCAGGTAGCCACCCGAGCACAGGCAAAAGGAAAACCTTCAGTGGACAGTGATGTGACTTCAGCCCTTAAAACTGCACTAACAGACAAAAATGGTTTCAAACACACCATAATGTTTGCTTGATCTGTGATGGACTAGCTTGGGTAGAAACAAAGCTTTGTGTACCAGCCGGTCAGAGACTCAAGATCCTGGGAAACCACCATGATCCCAAAGCAGTGGGGCATTTTGGGTTTGTGAAAATGCCACACTTGCTAAAAAGGTAATTTTGGTGACCATCCCTTAAAAAGGGCATGGAAAGCTATGTAGCCAGTTGCTTTGTGTGTGCATCGACCAGGCAGAGGCAAGGGAAGAATCTGGGGCTCCTTCAGACAGTGGCTGAGCTGTCAGCACCCTGGTGAGAGATCTCTATGGGCTTTTTTTTTGGAACTTCCCGGAAGTGTGGGAAATACAGTGATTTGGGTGGTGATTGATTTGTTCTCCAAGAAGGTGCACTTTATTCCATGCCCAAAAATCGCATCTGCATGGGGCCTTGCCAAATTATTCCTGCATCATATTTATCATCTTCATGGAGCACCCCAATACATAATCTCAGATAGAGGGGTGCAATTTACTTCTAGGTTTTGGAAGGTCTTTCTGGACCTACTTGGTACCAAGCAAGGACTCAGTTCCAGTCATCACCCCCAAATGAGTGGGAGGGTGGGGGTAAAGGAACAAACTCAGTGTTGAAACAATGTCTTAGGTGTTTTATAAACTAACAACAAGATAACTGGACTGACCTTTTGCAGAAGTGTCCTACAATAATTCTGTACACAGCAGCACAGGTTTCACCCCTTTCCAAGTGGCTACTAGTCAAGACTTTAAACCTATGCCTGAATTTCCTGCAGATGACCCTACAGTGCCATGACTGAAAGAATGGGTCTCCCAATTATAACAAACCTGGTCTGTTGTATGGAAGACCCTTGCAGAAGCTCGAGATGCACACAAAGGCTCAAGCTGACAAGAAAAGAACTGAACCTAAACCTTTCCATGTTGGTGACCAGGTTTATCTGTCCACACACTATTTACAGTCACTTCAACCATCCAAAAAATTGGAACCTAAGTTTGTGGGGTTGTTCCCCATTAAACATATTATTAATCCAGCCACTATAGAGTTAGATTTGCCAAAGTCCCTTCATCGGGTCTGCCCAGTGTTTCACTGCAGTTTTTTGAAACCAGAAATTTCTTTATCCCATAGACCAGTATCTCCCCCTGTTCCTGAACCCTTAATGATAGAAGGGGAACAACATTTTGAGGTAAAGAGATTTTGGACTCCCCCTGTATGCACAAGGGAAATCTTCAATATTTATTAGTATGGAAGGATTTCCCTTCAGCCCAGAATGGATGGGTTGATCATCAGCATGTTAGAGCACCTAGACTGGTGAAGTGTTTTCATAATCAATATCCTGATAAGCACAAATGAATTTATTAATACTCTCTTTTCTCTCCCCTTTTATTTTGTTTTGTTCTGCAGCAGTATATCAGGTCCCCATTTTGGGTGCCCTGACATTCTATAAGAGGGGGGAGGAAGAGGCTCTGGGGGGAGTATTCTTTGCATGCTTTCACTTTGCTATAACCACAGGGGAATTAGGGAGGGGGATTATCTTCAGAGACGAGATGGACTCCCTCTCAGCCGGTTCCAGCCTGACTCCAAGGTCGCTGTGCCCTGAGGCTGACGTGTTGTTGTGCTTGTACCTCAGTGCTCTCAAAACAACCTTGCAGCACTGTATTGGCTGCTGATGGACTGGTCAGGAGGGTTGGGTTTTGGAATGGGAAAAATTGTTTTGTACTTTGCGTGGAACCATTAGATTCCACCTATCTTTACTACAACCACTTTCTCTCAGTAAAAGATCTTTTGATTAATCTTATGGAGTCAAGAGTCATGCTTTCCTGAAGGGACCAGCTGGGGCAGGTCCTTACAGCTGCATTGCTGCCATCATCCTGGAAAAAAAAAGATATATCTGGGCATGTGCTCTATTCTCTATATTATCAGACTCTTGAAAATCTATCTGTTGTTATTGCTGGAGAAATGGGTACCCAATCAACATCCATCTCATACATATTGTTCCACATCATAATGTTAACAAGACCCTGTCATAATCCTGATGAAGATGTTAATAGCTGTTACACTACTGCTGCTGACAGTAGGAAAACAACAAACCAGATCACTATCTCTTACTATTGAAAGCAATAGCGAAGCAGCCCTCAGCTGGTATTAGTGGTAGAGACCAACAACTTTAATCAGGATCATTGAAGGAGCAGGCACAGACTTTAACTTCATTTCTACCCTACAGTCAATGATCTTGATTAAAAGTGATGTTTCCCCACCACAAATAATAGCAGAGGGCTGTTTTTCTACCATTATTAGTGGCGATACAGTGAATCTGATCTCTATAGTGGTGGTGGGGGGGTAAGTAAAATGATTTGCTGTGCATGGTTGTGTCTTGTGAAAGGGCCGCATAAGCAGCATCTGGCATCATACCTGATCCTTGCACCTGAAACATTTCCCCTACAAAAATCTACCTTGCCTCCTGCGCTGCTTTGCAAAAGTAGAGGTGCAGATCACAGCTTGTAACATTATATCATCCTAAAAAGACAGAGTTACTAAGAAGCTAATTGAAGTTTCCCATGGCCGGATTAAAGTAATCCTTTTTTAAACCATGAAACCACCATTCCCCTTGATTATGCCAACAAAAGCATAGATATCCAAAGAGGAAGAATTTGGGGATTACATGTGCGTGTATATGTTGCACAGAAGCAGGAAAAGTGGCTTACGATTAAGCCCCCTATAGGAGAAATAAAATGTACAAAACCCAGGAATTAAGGTTTCATGGTGCAGCCCTAGGATAAAGCAATCCAAAGTGATAATTTGGGGAGGGGGGGGGAAATTCTACAGTTGAACTCAAGCTGTATAAGCAAGATGCCACATAAAGGTGGTATATAAAAACATAATAGTAATGTTTTGCTTCCCTCCCCCCCCCCCAATGTATTTGTTTTATGCAGCCTTGAGTAAGTAGACATAGATGAAAAAGAGGGAGGGGAAAAAAGATCTGATTGCATGATATTTGCCACATGCTAGTAAGGCTGGCTGTTGGGGGGGGGGGAAGAGGAGACACAACAATCCAGAAATGCAATAAATGCACAGAACAGTCAATAGAGCAGGAATGGTTTATGGCAAGTGGACATCAACTCCTATTCTGAGGAGGAGGTTAAAATGAAAGAAAAATATAATAAAACCATAGAGAAACACACAGCTGTTTCCTGAGATCCAACAGCAAGCAGAATCTCTATTCATTACTGAAGCCTGTTGTTAAGCTCCATCCTATTATAAAATAAAATGAATAATGATGACGATGCTATCCATTCAGTCAAGTCCGACCCTTGGCAATTCTATGAGCCAGATCTCTCCACATCTTCCAATCTTGCACTATTTCTTTGAGCTTTTCTATGCTCTGAAGGGTGTCGAGGTGGCGCAGCAGTTAGAGTACAGTACTGCAGGCCACTTTAGCTGACTGTGTTCAGCAGGTCAGCGGTTCAAATCTCACCGGCTCAAGGTTGACTCAGCCTTCCATCCTTCCGGGGTAGGTAAAATGAGGACCCAGATTGTTGGGGGCAATGTAAATATATATATACATTGCTTACTGGTGTACACCGCTTAGAGAGTGCTTGCACTTAAAGCGGTATATAAGTCTCATAAAATAAAATAAATAAATAAAATAAAATGAATAATTGTTTGATAATTTAAACCCATTATGTTTTATATTTTAATGGGAGGAAAAGCTTCACAGCATTAGGCAATCAAACTGACCCTTAGTTTTCCCCCTTCAAAAGGACTGCCCTGAGGTCTATTCAGGAAAAGTATACCTTCAGTAAGGACTATAGTGATACTCAGTTTAATGATGGATCAGCACATTTCAGGAGGATTGGTTAAGTTTTCATTCAGCCCACCCCTTAAAATGAATGATAGTTTGTTGCATTCAGAGTAATCTGGATAAAGCAGTTAAATTCATATTAAATTTACCTTAATTTTATGACATCTTTGGCAATTTAATGGGGAATTGGAGATACAGGACAAATATCATGTGCCCTTCTTCAATCTGCTGCCCAGGCTAAACTGGACATTGCTTCAAATAGTCATCTCTGTGAACTAGAACACATGGCTGCTACTTTGCCCAATGTTCCTTGACTACAGCAACTTGTATAGACTGCAGTTATTTATAAATAAAACATTCAGTGGGCTAATCAATTCTTGACCTGATGCAGCAGATTAGGAATAGAATGTCACAAAGAAAATCTATCTGTGTGGTGGCTAGGGGCCAAAAACAATCTGATGACACATAATCCACCACCTCTTGGATGTCTGCTGGTGTGCAGAGGATTCCTTCTCTATCATGGATCTTTCAAGAGCTTTTGAGGCAGGCACCATCGAGGGTCCTCAAAGAACCTGGTTAAGGCACGAGATAACCTTGTTTCCATCTTGGATTGCTCTGTGCTTGTACTGCTCTCCACACTGCAGATGTGAAAGAGACCTTGCCTGGCTTGCATTCCCTGAATTCATTAGAAAGATGTGACGTGCAGTTCATTCATTTAATTTTTTCCAGCTTTTGTGGTACACTCCACTTTTAAACAGAAAGATGAAGACATCTGAACATATTCTTCTGAAAGTACAGCAATAATTCAGAATTCAGCATGGAATGCAAAAATACTGATATTCATATTTTCCCTTTAAACGTATGCTTTTCTTTTAAAGAAAAATGTGTTAGCACTTGAGAATGAAATTCATGTATTGGTAAAATAAATTATAACAAACATAAACAAACATAACAGCCATAAAACAGGCTGAAGTCCAATTGGAGTAATTGATTTCTTTAGTAAATATTAAATAAATAAAGACATTAAACAACAAAGGGTTTTTTTTTATTTCCTTAACATTCTTGATAAAATAAAGCATAGCTTTTTTTCTGAGATGGAGGGTCTGTTATATGATATTGTTTCCCATGGGAACTATGTAATTCTAGAAACAATGCATTGCATAATTTCTCCAGCTTAAAGTATGAAAATAGTCATGCTTTTTATACCATAAATTCCATAAAACATATTTTCCATTTGTTTTATATTTTTATGGGCTACATATTTTATATAAATATATAAAGCACATTAAGCTAAATAGCTGTAAATTGTACGCAAGTTATCTTGAGTTATAGCAACCTGGCTAATATTTTCCTTTCCTTCGTTTCCAAAAGAACAATGTCTGATAATAAAAAAAACTAGCATAGATAACGAAAACCAGAGGAAAATATTTATGCTGTCCCCTATATTATTCACTTTAAATGAATATAAATGTTGGGATGTATCGTAAGGGTAAGCTATAGTTAAATGCTGCCATTGTTTAAAGCAGGGGTAGGCAACCTTAGCTCTTTTATGACTTGTGGACTTCAACTCCCTGGCTCAGGAATTCTGGGAGTTGAAGTCCACGAGTCATAAAAGAGCCAAGGTTGCCTATCCCTGCTTTAAAGTGTGGTTCATGGTGCCTGATTTCAGGCTTGGAGCAGTTTGGAATCATTGTAGCAAAAGAGAAAGGAAAATAGAAGGAGGCAGGTATATTGCAGTGGTGGCGAACCTATGGCACGGGTGCCAAAGGTGGCACTCAGAGGGCATTTGCATTGTCACTGGGTTTTATAAAACCTTTTCACGTTAGGCCTCTGCCGCCATGTACAAAAAAAAAAAGGTTCAATCAGTCAATTTCAATTTCTCGCAGGAAAAAAAAAAGATCTTGCAAAGTTGAAATTGATTGATTGAACTTTTTAGTCCCACCCAGTCTGCTGTTACCATCGCAGACATGCCCATCCAATGGGCCACACCCACCCGGCATCCGACGATGCATAAGTGGGTTTTGGGTTGCAGTTTGGCACTCAGCCTCTAAAAGGTTCCCCGTCACTGGTATATTGGATACGTTCATCCCCTTGAGTTATCTGTAAAAATAGTAAAAGTGGAATAAAAATAAATAAATAAATAAATAACATCATTCTTGTGAATGACAAGAAGCCGTTTGCATCTTTGCAGCATGTTTGGACTAGATTAGCTGGAGGAAGTTGCTATCACGCGAAGTAGCAAAATGGGAGGGACCTTCTGGAGCAGAGAGCAGTGCAGTTATTGCAGCAGCAATTGGAAATATACTCCTGCAAACGCTTTCATTTTATAGTGATATTCTGAAGCAAGTTTTGACTTTTCATACCTGTGGAACAGATTAATTTAGAAAATAAAAATTCGTGTCATTTTAAATACGCTCCAGCCCCCTTGTCTGAATGCTAATTTAAAATCTAATCAATAGCAGGCAGTTATTCAATAGCAGAGGCAGTTAGAGTCCCCAAGCAGTACTTTATTTGTGTTAGCTGTGCCCATAATCTGGTGCTCTCAAGAGACAAAATTTTAAACATGGATACGCCAGTCACTCTTGTGACTAATACCAATCTTACATATGTATCCATTCTGAATCTCTCCAACGTATTTTAAAAGTTCCATAAGCAAGCTGTTATAGAAGTATCTCCTGGAGCCCTTGCTTTTATCAAACGATGGTAAAGTTATGTTATTGCAATACAGTCTCGCAATAACTTGAATCATTTGCCTCTCCTTGACCTTCCTTGAAGACACCTCTGCTGCTGTCTCAGCTTAACCTTAATTTTATTTATTGACTGCATAGCACATTGTTGGGCAACTTATGACAGCCTTCAGCAATGAAAAATACAGTCCCCGAAATTGAAAGGAACCTAATTCTCAGCATGATCAGCTAACTACTAAGAAAGAGTTAACTGGGAGCAGGAATTTAATGATCTGGAGCAACATCTCCAGGAGCAAACATCTGTCTTGCCCCTTTGAGGGATCTCAGACTATTCATTGTGGCCCTGGATGTTTATTGAACAGATTCAATACAGTATCAAAATTACATCATAGTAAATGTACTGGATCCTAGTTATAGCTGCATGTGGTATAATCTAAACCAGGGGTGTCAAACTGCCGGCCTGCGGGCCGGATGCATCATGGCGAAACCCCGCCCACCCCATGGCCAGCAATGAAAAAAAAAAGTTGTGATGTGTCACAACACGTCACATGACGTTGCGAGCTTGACACCCCTAATCTTGCATTATAAATCTGAATGAAAGTAGAATTTTCCTCCTTAAGCCAATACCATACCATTTCCAGGTGACTGAGATCCCTAACATTTTTGCAACACATTATCTTGGAAGTGAGGATGGATGACCTGTTATGAGTCTGCTCAGAGATGTCTCTGGGACATGAGGTGAAACACGAAATGCCTTGTGCTTGATTTCCACCCACTTTCTCCAGTACTGTGAGCTCTGGTTCCTGATTTTTTTTTCACGCCTGTCACCATCCTTTACCCTATTTTGGAAGCTTGAAAAGTCTCCCAAATAAAAATACGTCTGCCTTGGCAGCAAGTCTACCTTTCCTTTTAAAGCAGAAAATGAAAAGCATTGAGAAGTCATGGTCACTATTAATTCCCGTCCCACTGTATTCCATGAGATGTAGTAATACATTTGCTAGAGTGTACCAAAACTGCTTCAGTATTACAATCATCTACTTTGGGTCCTTACATTTTTATTATAACCTTATGGAATTTATTTAATAAATTTGAGAACCACTGGTATTTTCTAGTTTATTCTTTCATCTCTCCATATGTGCTCATTTATCTAGCTTTGGACAGGAAATGACAACACATTTGCCCTTTTCCCACATGTAATATGAAACTGATAGTTGCTTTCTGATAAAAGGAAGGTTGATGAAATCAATGTAGCTAAATTGGTAAACAAAACCAGGCTCCTCTAGCATCTGACCCTCTAAACTCTTTAAAATTGAACAGGCATGGTGGGGGTGGGGAAAGGGACCTTCAAGGATAAAATAAATTCCTTGTTTTGTTGTACATGGCAGGTAGATACTGTCTGGTTACCTATCTAATTGTAAGATATTCAAATGTTCTAACAGGAAATGCACAAATAATATTCTATGAAAGAGCATTCCCAAGCAATACAGGTGCTATTTATATAAATACTTCATGGAGACCTGCACCTAGTTGTACATCTACCAAATCTGAGCTGCAAAAATCTGGATGAACTCTAAATGGCAGCAACAGCAGAGTTTTCTCCGTGTCTTTGCCACCATCTAGTGGCTATTTGGAATTTTGCAACCCATGTCTAGTAACTTTACATATAACTTGCTCTTTTGTGAACATCTTCAGGGAAAGTGTATGTTTGATGTTCTACTTGCGCATCTGCAGATTCTAAAGCACCTTCCCTTGGGAGATTGACTGTCTGTGAAACAGTGAGTATAGATTTAAAAGAAAAGGGCTATACCAAATTCTCATCTGGGTATTAAACTTACCTCTTTTTTCATACTTACCTTAAAATGTTTGAACCATGGATATGAACAGTAAACATGGTCACACTTCCTCCTCAAATATATTTCTCAACTCTCTCTCTCTTTAATTCTTTTCTGCTCATAATGAGACAGGATATGTAGAATTAGACAATAGTTTTGAAACCAGGCAAGCTAGAGATGCTATTAGTTGAAGCTTCTGGACCTCTAGAAATAAGCATTTAGTCACTTTATCAGAGAAGGTGTGCTTTCTCTGCTGTTGTGGCTTTGCCATACAACGTACATAAAATAGTCAAAAGTTGTCTTTGATATTTGTCTAGCAAAACAAAGACCCCTTTATTTAGGAAAACAGTCAAGGTTGACTTTATAGATCAGAATTGGCAGACACAAAGCAAAGAACTCTTCTACAATTAATAGCTATATTTAATAATGAGGAAAAAAATAAACCCAACAATAGAAACTTTTTTCAACAGCTCCATGACCAGCTTCATATGCTGGGAGACTCTCTGATCAATTTATTATCCTAGACACCATTTCTGTGAATTTTTTGAACTGTAAATAACCACACCTGACTTCCCTATGCTGTATTCATCACCCTATCCTCTTAGAAATCATATTTATTTAATCATTTCACATAGTACAGGGAAAATTGCAGTGGCAATGTAGTATAATGAGTAGACAATGACACCATGGAGTCCCAGGTCCAAATTTACCTTTAACTATTGAAGTTTACTAGGTGACTTTGAGCTTTCAGCCCAATTTCTTCTCAGCCCAATGTACCTGCTAAAGTATTTCTGGAGAAAAATGAAGGGATGAAGCACAATGTATCCTGCCTTGAGCTACTGAATGAAATGTAGTATATAATTTTAACAAATTGGATATATCTGTATAATCTGAGATACTACTAGTACCCCAGATGGTGTATTTAATAGGACTACGTATGCTCCAAAAATTATTCAGAAGACATCCTTCAGAAAGGGTTGAATTATGTGCAGAACACCTCTTTAATTTTTTTGCAGATATCTATGTGGACCTAAAAAAAGACATAGCTGCTTTGATGTTCTACTTGCGTATCTGCAGATTCTGAAGCGCCTTCCCTTTGGAGATTGACTGTCTGTGAAACAGTGAGTATAGATTTAAAAGAAAAGGGCTATACATATGGGGGCTTTGTAAACCATGATCATATGAGCATCAAATAAATATGCGCCACTATCAGCTTGGGCTACTTAATAACCTTTTCACTATAATTTATTACAAAATAGAAAAAGATTCTCTGGCCATTCCTTCCTTCCTTTAAAAATAATTAGACTGAGAGATCCATTACATAGCTTGGCAAGAAAGTTTTACATATACCATTATGTGCCCAGCCTCTTTCTTCCTACAAGAATACTGTATATGGACAATTCTGTAAGGACAGAAAATCCCTCTTGCCAAATTATTATTTTATTCTAATATACTGAATGCTAACATAACATTTTATCCATTAGATATCCTTTTTGCTCCCCTCTTCATCCCAAGGAAACTGTGGTGCTGGTAGATAAACAAACTCACTGGCAGAAAATTTGCTTACCTGCACAGTAGTTGTTTCATCTCTTTACCAACATGACAAGCAGGTCTGCTTTGCTTTGTTCCCCAAAAGGAGGAGAAGGTAAAATTACTAAGCTGCAAATGTGTGTGCCTGTTTGTAGATTCCCACCTTGGAAACTGATATCTCTCTAAAATGTTCCCCTTCATTCCAATGTCACTTCAGAGAAGGCAGGCTAAAGAGATTATTTACCTGCTCCTGACCTGCCCTCATTGTCTGAGCAAGCAAAAACGATTGAGTGAATAGTGTAATTTAACTCCCAAGGAGATAACGGAACGCAATGTGCTCACCGACATTTGTTAGCAGCATTTCCCATGAAGACTTTGGATAGGTTTCAGGGGCCTAGTGCACTGATGTCTATCAAGAGTTCTCATAAGCTGTGGCGTGAGTTTGCTGTTGGCATGTGGCGGCAGAATTATAGCAAATAACTGTTCAACATATGGGACATGAATAATATCAAGTATGATCATGTAAGTTCTTGGCACTCAAAGACAAAGCACAATAATGCAATAAAACCAGAGAGATGTACAGATTAGAGTAGCATCCCAGCTAAAGAGTACTTTGCTTATCATGTGTCTTGTGTAGCATAAAGCACTTCATCAATACACAACCAAGCCAATATGCATAGACTTACCACCCAAATATATTCACCTACTAAACTATGTAAACCAGCCCTTTGATTTATACCACTGCTCTGCTTTTTACATAACCACTTCTGGGAGTTGGCTTGCAATAGAAGTTTGAAAAAGAAATAAAAAAAGGAGTAGAATATTGATTTTCATTTTATACAAGCTCCAACCAGCCTACAACTCTCTTTCTTTATCTTTCTTTCTTTCTTTCTTTCTTTCTTTCTTTCTTTCTTTCTTTCTTTCTTTCTTTCTTTCTTTCTTTCTTTCTTGTACAAATTATTTATGACATTACAATTTATTTATGAAAATTTATATGGCTGCCCAACTCACTCTCAATGACTCCATGCAGCTTATATCTGAACTATAGTACAAAAAAGATAGTCACCAGATGCTATCAAAGATTACTGCCACTTAGTAACGGGCAACTCAGATTTGGTTACCCAGTAATTGCTACAATTAAAAGTAACCCAGAATAATTATAACTGCCTCCTTTTCTCCTTTCATAATTTATTTACTCCATTAATTCCTTGGAAAAAGCGTAGCATACATTCAAATCCCCAATGTTTTTAGGAGAGTGCACTATTCTTGTTGCATTGGTGTGTGTGTGTACGGAATTCTCAGGCAGAAGAAGAAGCAAGCTTCATTTTATTCATATTCTTGGAGAATTGATTTTGAACAACTGAAAGGTGACACTCTACATTGTCAGAATCTTCTTTCTTTGTGGAGTCCTTTGTGCTTTCTGAGCTTGATTGTCTGCTTGCAGATGTTTCATTATATTGAATTAAGTAATATCAGTGTGAGTGCGTGTGGAGTTTGCGCCTTGCTTATATAAAATAACTTGTCCTGCTAGTTTTGGTGGGGCTGTGGTTTTCTCCTTGGCAGTTCTTTGATTATGGTATTGTTTTCTGCATGATTGTTTGTCTGGAGTTAACTCCTACTTATCTGGGTGTTGGCTACTAGAGAGGATGTATTTTTTGTTTCTTAGCTTTAGAACGGCACATAAATATGGTTTATCTCTATAAAACCTCTTTTTTCTTTACTGAAGTTGCCATACTTTGATATTGTACTTGGCACTGATTCTGCAGACTTAGAAAACATAATGAATGAGAGTTTGCTTTGTCATGATTAATTCTCATTTTTCTTCAATTACTTTTATCAAGGTTAGGGTTTCTTGACTGTATAATTTTTACAAATACTCTTATTGAATAAATTCCACTGAACCCAGTGGGATGTCCTGAGGGGGAAGGAGGAACATAGTTTTTTCACATTTTTCCCTAGAGGGCGGAGATCCCCAACCCCTGTTTGAAACTGGGCCGCAGATGTGGCGGGTGAGCACATGCCCGCTTACAGCTCCACTTGCACAAGCATGTGCAGTTCCATTTCTGTGAATAGCAGGCACTCATGCGTAGCCATTCCCTCTCCCTCCCCTTTCACCAGTAAAGCCAAAAAGGTTGGGGATTGCTGCTGTAAGGGATTGCATACATTACAGTTTGAAATAAATGAAGTATTGCATATTACCATCGGGGACAGGGGCAGGGCTCATGTACATTATAGTTTGAAATAACTGAAGTATTACACATTACCTTTGGGGGTGGGGCAGGGCTCAAAACATTAGCTAGGTTATTGGACATGTACCTTAGCAATCTAAAAACGTGAAAAGGACCTAAAGTCTATAACTGCTGAATAGTGAAGGAAAAATACATTGTGTATATTCAATGTGTTTGCATTTGAGAAATATAAGTAAACTGTAATAATTTTGTATAACTATAATGTGACAAGTGCAGATGCTACACAATGAGAGACAGTTTGGTGTGATTGTTAAGCTCTAGGCTGGAAACCAGAAGACCAGGAGTTTTAGTCCCACATAAGGCATGAAGTCAGCCGGGTGACGTGGTGCTAGTCACTCTCTTTCAGCCCTGGGAAGAAGACAAGGGCAACCCACTTCCAAAAATCTTACCAAGTAGGAACTCATCCAGGCAGTTGCCAAGAGTCAACAATAACTCGAAGGCACAATCTATATATATATATCCATAAATGCTATATAATCATGGAACATATGACTGTGCCTCAGAATTTTTAACTACTTAGCAACATCTTGGCTTTAATAAATTTTAAAGAAGTAGCTGTTTTGCCACAGAGTTTTGGTTGCTTGGAAACAGAACATTTTGCTTATATAAATAATTGTATATTAAAGTTCAATGCAATTGTTTACCAGCATAGTAAATATTTCCTCCATTTCATTCTTATGGGACTGAAATCAAAGTGGAATTATTCATACATTAAAAAAGATATCAATGAATTTGGGGTAAGCTAATAATGGAAGGGGGTGTCAAAAAAAACCCCTTCAAAATAGCAATCCTATTAAGATTTAATTTTTTAATCTTTATTTAACTGTTAATTGTAATCTTTTAATGCTTTTCTCTTTATCCTTTTATGCCACTGTAAGCCACTCAGAGTCATTTTGGATATTTAGAAAGAAAAAACCTTGACAACACAAAGGAAAAATCTATTAAGAAAGAGGTACAGATTTAAAACTTTTTTTTCTCAATACATCATTGCCTATTTTACACTGAGAACTCTTTGTAAATATCTTTTGAGAGATTTAGGTGAAATTTGCCTATAAAGATCAGGGGGGATAAAAGATTTTAATGCTGTAGTTTAATGCAAATTTATCCTTTCCAATCCACAATGAAGGGGGGTAAATCCCCCAGCATAATAATAATAATAATAATAATAATAATAATAATAATAATAATAATAATAATAATAATAATAATAGAAATAACAGGAGTCAGTAGAAACATCAGAAAATTTGTGCAAAGATCGATGGCACAATGGAAGACACAGTTGCAGATCAATGGTGAGAAGCTGGGAGAGGTTAATATCAAGAGAGGGATATTTCAAGGAGATTCATTATCACCATTACTATTTGTTATTGCACTGTTTCCTCTGTCAACAATACTGAATAACTCAGGACATGGCTATCAAACATCAAAAACATCTGCTAGACTATCCCACCTCCTTTACATGGATGATCTGAAGCTGTATGGAAAAACATCATCTGAAATAGAATCGCTGCTCAACACTGTCCGTATATATAGCCAAGATATTGTAATGGAGTTTGGCTTGGACAAATGTGCCACACTTACTATCAAACAAGGAAAAATAGTGAAAACTGAAGGAATCAAGATGCCCCACGAAAATAACATTAAGAGTCTGGATGAGGAAGAGTACTACAAATACTTGGGTATCCTTCAAGCTGACAACATCAATCACACTGAAGTCAAGAAAAAGATTAGAGGTGAATACATCAAGAGAGTGAAGAAGATCTTAAAATCCAAACTCAATGGAGGAAATACCATAAAGGCAATCAACACCTGGGCAATCCCAGTCATTAGGTACACAGCTGGAATAGTGGACTGGACTCAAGCAGAACTAAAAGCAATGGATAGGCAGACCAGAAAAATAATGACAATGAATCATGCCCTTCATCCACGCAGTGACATTGATAGACTTTATCTACCAAGGCAAATAGGTGGGCGTGGAATGCTACAAGTACATCAGATGGTTGAAGAAGAAAAAATGGCTTTGGAAGAATATCTGAAGAACAATGATGAAGATGCACTGAAATTAGTATATCAGGAAGGTTTACTAACTACTGGAGAGACCAAACTGGCCTACAAGAAAGACCAAATGAAGAACAGAATAGAGGCATGGGAAGACAAAGCACTACATGGCCAATACATGAAAAAAATAGCTGGGAAAGCAGATAATAATAAAACCTGGCAATGGCTAAGAGCAGGAAAATTGAAGAAAGAGACCGAGGGACTAATTCTGGCTGCACAAGACCAAGCCTTAAGGACAAATGCATACAAAGTCAAAATTGAGAAGACAGCAACAGACAGTAAGTGCCGCCTATGCAAAGAAGCTGAAGAAACAGTGGACCACTTGGTAAGCTGTTGCAAGAAGATTGCACAGACTGATTACAAGCAGCGGCATGACAAAGTAGCAACAATGGTGCATTGGAAGATCTGCAAAAAATATCATTTGCCTGTAAGCAAAAACTGGTGGGATCATAAAATAGAGAAAGTCATAGAAAATGATAAAATTAAACTGCTCTGGGACTTCAGAATTCAAACAGACAAGCACCTGCAACATAACACCCCAGACTTAACAATTGTCGATAAGAAAGACAAAAAAGTCTGGATAGTGGACGTGGCAGTGCCTGGAGACAGCAGAATAGAAGAGAAAGAACTGGAGAAGATAACAAAATACAAAGACCTACAAATAGAAATAGAAAGACTGTGGCAAAAGCAAGCAAGGGTAGTACCAATAGTCATAGGCGCTGTCAGAATCCAATTATATTTCATCTTTAATTATCAAACATAGAAACTCCCAATTCTGCCTTCTCTGGATTCTGCCATAAGAGGGAGAAAAGGGGGAGAGCAAAGGGGCTTTATGGCCCTCACTTCCTTCAGCACACTTCAAAGGACTGAATGTGTGTTTATTGTGGCCTCTAAGCTTAACATATCAAAGAAGAGTAATTGCCTTTCATGTAGTTATCTGAAGTCTCCATCCAGACGGAAGAAGAAAGGGGATGGAATTGTGATACTTGAAACTATCACTGGAAGGGGGGTTGATTGGGTGGGACTACTGGGGAACCCCTTAAAACCTTGAATGGGAGAGCTTGAACCCCAAGTCCTGTCTAGCATGCCTGCAACCATTTTCTCTTAATAAAGGATTCCTGTTGGAAGAGCTATTCCAAGAGTTCTGTCTTCTTAAGATGCAAAGTGGGGTGGGTCCTTACATTAGACAGGACTTGCAAAATTAATCCACCTGGAAGGTAGACCCTTGCCGGGGGATTTTGCAAAAATTTACCATGTCAGACAACGAAGCAAGAGAGGGAGAAAACTCCCTGGAAAGAGAGCCGCTGACCCAGTTGGAACCTTGCCAGATGTTGGGATCCGAGAGGCCAGATTTCTCAGAAGAAGAAGTGGTGGAGACACAGGACCACAAGCCTCGCTGGTCGATGGGCGTTGGAAAGAAAAGCGAGTGGGGAAAGGAATCAAGAAAAGTGACCCTGAGACGGGGGACCAAGCAACCAGAATGGAAGCAGGAGATGGAGAAATCCCTGCACGCAAGTGAAGAGGGAGGAAGCTGTATGCCGTACTCAGACTGGATCCTAGAGAGAGCTATTGACCTGATGAAGAGAACTCTCAGCTCCCTAGGAGAGGAGATTCCTGAGCCCTACGCCCGCCCCAGTTCCTGGAGCCACAAAGGGAGAGACACCGAGGGGGACGTGGAACCTGCAACCCCAGGGACATTTACTGATCCAGGAGCTCCCACCCCCTACCGGACCACAGATGGAAATCTGGACGGAAGACACTACCACCCACAATGGAGGCACCGATCCATTCCAAGACGTCCACCGTTGGAGGTGAAATTCAAAGGGGAGCCAACACGCTTGGGGTTTTTCCTAACCCAAGTCCTCAGCTACATGGAGGAATATGGGCAGGACATCCCCAGCGACAAAGCCCGCATCCGGATCGTGCAATCTGCCCTGGATGGACCAGCTGCAGATTGGGTGGTGAACCTGCATGACTCCAATGCCCCAGAACTCAGTAACTTCAACCGTTTCATGTCCTCGTTGAGAAGACGGTTTGAAGACCCCCTGGCTGATCGCAAAGCCCGTGAAAGAATAACAACGATGAGGCAGGGCAAACGCCCAGTGGCTGAGTATACACAAGAATTCCGAGCCATTGCCAGCAAACTGAATTGGCCAGAAGACATCCTCCTTGGCCGTTTCAAAGACGGACTAAACTATGATCTATATGATGCTTGCCTGCCCCGAGGAGACCCACATCGACTTGAGGAATGGTACGTCTTGGCAGAGGAAGCAGAGATCGACATATTGAAGAGGCATCGCCGAGGAAAACAATGGAGCCGCCCCCCGCCTGAGCTGACACACCAACCGGTGAAATCATCGGATACAGCCAAGAAGCAGATGGGGTGTTTCAAGTGCGGAAGAGAAGGGCATCGAGCTGTAGAATGCCGCTCAAAGGCCCCCCAGCACAACCCAGACAGATCCCCAATCAACAAACCCAGAGGGTATTCAGCTAAGCCAAAAGAAACAGCCATGAAAATGATGGAAATTGCAGAAAACCCCACCTCTGCTCACCAAGGGGAAAGAACTCCAGCCTACACCACAGGGACGGTGGATGCCTCAGATGACAGCTCGGAAGGCGAACCCCTGGTAAGTGGACGCATCACACCCATCTTCAAAACAGTGACTATATTAATCCCCCCCATGCCCGAAGCTGTGAAGGTGAAAGCCTTAATAGACTCTGGCTGCACCCGCTGCCTCATTAGCCCAACACTAGTGGGGAATCTGGGCATCCCATCCAGGAGACTGGAACAACCAATCTCATTTGGCCAGCTAGATGGATCCATAGCAGGGGGGGTGCCAGCTACCCTAGCCACTCTGCCAATACACCTCTCCCTGGGCAACCATGAAGAGGACTTAACGTTTGTGGTGACCCCAGGTATGGAATGCCCAATGATTCTAGGGATGGAATGGTTGAAAAAATGGAACCCCTGGGTAAATTGGAGGACGACAGAAATCAAATTCCCGAAGGGGGACCCTATGGACTTAAAACCCCAAGAGAGGCTACCAGAATCAAGAATAGAAAAAGCATCCATAGGAGAGGAAAAAAGATTAACAGAAATACCAGAGGAATATAGGGACCTTGCTGAAGTCTTCAGTGAGGAGAGGGCGAATGAGCTTCCCCCCCACCGACCCACAGACTGTACCATTGAATTCAAGCCTGGGGCAAAACTCCCGAAGCCCAGATTATACTCCATGAGCCCAAAGGAGAAGGAGGAAATGGAAAGATTTATAAAAAAAAACCTGGAGAGAGGTTTCATTGAGCCAGCTAAGCCTAAAGTGGCTGCCCCGGTCCTTTTTAGAGAGAAGAAGGATGGCTCTTTACGTTTATGCGTGGATTATAGGGCCCTGAACACAATCAGTGAAAGCAACCTATACCCGCTGCCCCTCATGAAAGACATGCTGTCACACCTATCGAAAGGGAAAATTTTTTCTAAACTAGACTTAAGGGAAGCTTACTATCGCGTGAGAATCAAGGAAGGGGACGAATGGAAGACTGCATTTAACTGCCCCATGGGGTGCTATCAATTCAAAGTCTTGCCATTTGGATTACAAGGGGGCCCTGCAGTCTTTATGCAATTAATCAATGACGTTCTAAGGGAGCACCTGTTTAAGGGGGTCCTTGTTTACTTGGACGACATTCTTATCTTTACCGAAACAAAAGAAGAACACGTCAAACTTGTCAGAGCGGTTTTAAAGAAGCTGCGAGCCGCTCACCTATATGCCAAACTCTCAAAATGCGAATTCCACCAGGAAAGGATAGACTACCTAGGCTATCGCATATCCCCACAGGGCATTGAAATGGACCCAGAGAAGGTCAAAGCAGTATTAGAATTGGGCACCACCCCGCACAAGAAAGCAACTACAAAGTTTCCTGGGCTTTGCAAATTTTTACCGCCAATTCATCCCCTCATTTGCACAGATAGCCTTGCCCCTCACCAACTTACTAAAAACGAAGGGAACATCCTCAGTAAAACCTAGCCAGCCACTAACATGGACAATGGAGTGCCAAGCAGCGTTTGAGAGACTAAAGAGACTTTTTTCTGCCGAACCAGTACTAAGGCACCCAGATATGGACAAGCCCTTCATAATACAGGCAGATGCAAGTGATGTGGCAGTGGGGGCTGTGCTATTACAAGAAAATGATGATGCAGTATTGCAACCCTGTGCATATACATCTAAGAAACTCACGGAAACAGAACAGCGCTGGCCCGTATGGGAGAAGGAGGCTTATGGGATACGTTGGGCATTACTCACGTGGCGACAGTTCCTGGAAGGCAACAAAATCCCCTTCCAGGTATGGACTGATCACAAAAATTTAGAAGCCCTGAAAACTTCCAGGAAACTCAATCCCAAACAAGCCCGCTGGTCCCAGCATTTTCACCAATTCCAATTTAAGCTCAAACATTTACCAGGAAGAAAGAACTTCCTGGCAGATGCACTATCTCGCATGCCCCAATATAACAGCGCACGAACCACAGACTCTAGACCAATAATGGCAGAATCACAACTGGCAGCGCCAGTAACCACAAGAACCCAAGCCAAAATAAAACCACAACTGGACAGCCAAACTGGGATTGAATTCAGAAAAAGTTTGGAAACAGATGATTGGTTCCAGAAAAACAAACATGTGTGCACAATGAGAGACGGATTGCCTTGGGTAGGGGAAAAGTTATATATACCAACAACTCAAAGACTAACTTTCATGCAACTTTGCCATGACACAAAATCAGCAGGGCATTTTGGATTTGTAAAAACTTTACACTTAATTAAACGGCAATTTTGGTGGCCATCAATAAAAAAGGACATAGAAAGTTATGTTGCCAGCTGCCCAACCTGTGCATCAGCAAAGAGGTTGCAAGGGAAATCGCCAGGGCTGTTACAACCAGTGGCAAGTCCCTCAGCCCCCTGGAGGGAAATAGCCATGGATTTTATAGTGGAATTGCCTGAAAGCAATGGGAATACTGTTATCTGGACAGTCACGGACCTATTTTCCAAACAGGTGCACTTTATCCCTTGCCAAAAAATTCCCACTGCAAAGGCCTTAGCAAAACTTTTTATCCAGCACATTTACAGATTGCACGGGGCACCCCAACGCATCATCTCTGATAGGGGAGTGCAATTTACGTCTACATTTTGGAAGGAATTTTTATCCCTCTTAGGGACCACTCAGGGACTGACATCTAGCCATCACCCTCAGACAGATGGACAAGCGGAACGCTGCCAGTCGGTACTTGAGCAATATTTGAGATGTTTTTTAAATTTCCAACAGAGTGATTGGACGGACTTACTTCCTTTTGCAGAAGTTGCCTACAATAATGCAGTCCACTCCAGCACAGGCTACACTCCTTTTCAAATAGCCAACGGCCAAAGTTTCAACCCTATGCCAGAGTTAACCCCAAAAGAACCAACGATCCCTTCACTGAAAGAATGGATGGAAAGCCTACAAAACACCTGGCCAATAGTCAGAAAATCACTAGATGAAGCTAGGCGGGCATACAAAGCACAAGCCGATAAAAAAAGGGTTGAGCCTACACCATTCATTATAGGAGAAATGGTGTACTTATCTACAAAATACCTAAAGTCCCTACAGCCCTGTAAAAAACTTGGACCAAAATATATAGGACCTTTTCCAATTAAAAGGATCATAAATCCAGTAACAGTAGAATTAGAATTACCCAAAAACCTCAGGCAAATACACCCAATTTTTCATTGCAGCTTGCTGAAAAGAGAGCATCAGTCACCTCTACGGCCAAAAATCCCCCCCCCACCACCTCCAATCATGGTGGAGGGGGAACAACACTTCGAAATAAAAGAGATCCTTGACTCTAGGAGATATCGTGGAGGTGCAATCCCAAAACAACTGGAGCACCACTTGAACACCCTTGGCATTGACAAATTTGCTATTAGTCATTGCAAAAGGCGGCCTTACTAGGAACTGCTTCCATCCTGCGACGATATCTGTAATACCATCAAACCTCCACATCTGCCTATCCCAGGTCCTGGGTAAGGACTCGATAGGTAGACAAAATGCCAAATCCAGTCTGAACATCTGGCTGACTGTGCGATGATCGATATAATAATAATAGTCAATTGCAAAAGGCGGCCTTACTAGGAACTGCTTCCATCCTGCGACGATATCTGTACTACCATCAAACATCCACATCTGCCTATCCCAGGTCCTGGGTAAGGACTCGATAGGTAGACAAAATGCCAAATCCAGTCTGAACATCTGGCTGACTGTGCCATGATCCATAATAATAATAATAATAATGTTGGAAGGGACCTTGGAGGTCATCTAGTCCAACCCCCTGCTCAGGGAGGAAACCCTATACCATTTCGTACAAGAAACTGTCCAGTTTCTTCTTAAAAACTTCCAGTGTTGGAGCATTCACCGCTTCTGGAGACAGGTTGTTCCACTGGTTAATTGTTCTAACTGTCAGGAAGTTTCTCCTTAGTTCTAGGTTGCTTCTCTCCTTGATTAGTTTCCATCCTTTGCTTCTTGTCCTGCCTTCAGGCACTTTGGAAAATAGCTTGACTCCCTCTTTTTTGTGGCAGCCCCTGAGATATTGGAACACTGCTATCATGTCCCCCCTCGTCCTTCTCTTGGTTAAACTAGACATACCCAATTCCAGCAACCGTTCCTTATATGTTTTAGCCTCCAGTCCCCTAATCATCTTTGTTGCTCTTCTCTGTACTCTTTCTAGAGTCTCAACATCTTTTTTACATCGTGGTGACCAAAACTGGATGCAGTATTCCAAGTGTGGCCTTACCAAAGCATTGTAAAGTGGTATTAATACTTCACGTGATCTTGATTCTATCCCTATATTAATGCAACCTAGCACTGTGTTGGCTTTTTTGGCAGCTGCAGCACACTGCTGGCTCATATTTAAATGATTGTCCACTAGGACTCCAAGATCCCTCTCACAGTTACTACCATTGAGCAAGATATCCCCTATACTATACCTATACATTTGTTTTTTCTTTCCTAAATGTAGAATCTTACTTTTTTCACCATTGAATTTCATTTTGTTAGATAGCGCCCAGTGTTCAAGTCTGTCCAGATCCTCTTGTATCTTAAGCCTGTCTTCTGGAGTATTGGCTATTCCTGCCAGCTTGGTGTCGTCTGCAAATTTGATGAGCTCCCCATCTATCCCCTCGTTCAGATCGTTGATGAAAATGTTGAAGAGCACTGGGCCCAGAACAGAGCCCTGGGGCCCCCCACTACACACTTCATGTAGATGCAGTTCCAATAGGGAGTGAACATGTTCGTCGGTGGGCATGACTCATAGACCATGGGAGGGAAAACAACAGGAAAACGGTAGTGAGAGGTGCCATGGAATCCTGAGCAGAAGTGTTCCATACTTCATCCCTGTTGCACTAAGTTATGCATTATGGAAAATGATGGGGCAATATCCCTTCTCAACTTTATCATTTGAAGGTAGAACTTGAACTGACTTGGCAAAAAGCATTGTGAGATTCTTTCCATGCAAATGGAGATTTGTTTAGTTTTAATACTAATGTCAGAAAATTTCTTTTAATAATGTGAAGAACTTCTCTGACTTTTTAACAGTAGAAATAGAAGAAGGGAAGGGGTCTATCACTACTTGGAATGTAGCTTAAATTTTTAGGACTGAAGTATTGTAGCTACATATCAGAAACAGTGCTTCTAGATAATTAGTGTTGAGAATCAGTTTGCAAAGCTAAAGTGAGTCCAGATTATAATAAGCTATATAAGAAAGTGTGTGTGTGTGCGTGTTCTTCTGCATGTGCAAATGCTGAGTTAACATCTGCAAATCATACACATTCTACAAAGAGCAATGTATATTTTAAGTGTCACATTAATAAGGATAAAATGTTTTCTTGGAGAGACGTTTTACATTAATACAGGACCTAAGCCAATATTTTTTTCTAAGCTTTCCATATCTAGTAATATGACTGTTCTCAATTTTTTTCAAACCAAATAGAACAACTAACTGGCTTTCAAAATGAAAGTGCCACATTTGACTTTTTTAACACTGAGTGACATCCCAAAACATTTTCTGAAGTGTATGTTATTAAAACTTTGAGAATAAATTAAAACAACATATGTCTCTAACACAAATATGACAATTTCATAATCAATTTATTAAAAATAATTTCATATTAGGATTAATTTATCACATTCAGAAGTATCACTGATCACCTATAAATCTATGATTATTCCAGAAATGGAAAAATGTTTTAAGTGCTTCCTCCCCAATTATACTGCTGCTTTCCACAGCTGCTTTTTCAGTTTATTATAATCTTGTTTAATATTATCTTTCTATCATACATAAGACTATTTTGTTTTTGTTTTTATTGAAGTGGTTTATTACTGTTTAATTTATTTGGCAATAGTTCATCATTTAGAAATTGCTGTTATGGGGTTAAATATATCATATGCTAAAAAAACAAAAGATTCCATGATCCAAATGATCTTCGCTCAAAGAGTTATTGACAAACTGTGTGTTGCCTGCCTGTTGCCTGTCATCATCTGTACACACACACACACACACATACATCATTTATTTATTAGTTTTTATTCATATCCCAACTTTCTGCTTTGGCAAGCACTTAAAGTAACTAACAAAATTTAAAAGCAAGAACATCAAAACTGCAAATTAAAATTAGGAATAAAATAAAGGCTACCATCCTGTAACAATTAAAATCCTGGCAAAGGAGACGCGTCTTTACAAGGTTCCTAAAGACTCAGATGGAACTCCCAAGGAGGTGCATTCCAAAGCCGGGGAACAATGAAGGAGAAAGGCCCTCCCTCACGTGCCGGAAAGATGAACCCCTGACAGTGGGGGCATCTTCATGAAGGTGTCTCCCTCCAGCCTTAACTACCAGACAGTTTTGTAATGGGAGAGGGGGTCCCTTAAATAGACAAGCCCTAAGCCATTAAGAGATTTAAAGGTCAATAATGACACATTAAACTGTGTCTCGGAAGCAATTGGGAAGAAGTGGAGTCTTTCAGTAGTGGCAACATATGTTTCCATGCCTTGTCCTAGTTGACAACCTAGTTGTACCCACAGCAATTTCCAGATAGGGAAAAGTGTACTTAGGAGAAATTGTGCCAATTGCTTTAGCCATCATTATACTCCACATATCAGCCAAAGCATCAACATTGTCACCAACACTCAACATGGGAAATTCTCCAAACCATCCAGGTCCATCAGGTGGATCATATTAATACTATTAATACTATTCCATAACTGCAGAGGTTTATACCGGGACAATAGTGCCTCACAGATCACCAGCTTCATTGAAATAGAAAGCCAAATCCAGCATGTGCCCTGCTATGTGCCTGGAGCCAGATACTGGCTGAGACAGATTCATAATCAAAATGGAGGACATGAAACTCTGCCCTCTTTCTGAGCATAAAAACTCAATACTGAAATCCCCACAATGAGATAATCCAACACGATGTAGCATGATTACCCCAGATATTTTGGGGGAAAAAAGATTGTTAGGCAGGGAGTCCTCACTTACCCACCATTAGTTCAGTGACCATTTGAATTTACAATGGAGCTGAAAATAGAGATTTACAACCGACCCACAAAGTTGCAGCTGCCACAGCAACCCCACGGTCACTTGATCACAATTTAAGTAGTTGGCAACTTGTGCATTTTTACAACAGTTGCAAAATGATTGCCATTTGTGACCTTCACAGCCAGCTTCCAACAAGCAAAGTCAATAGGGAAGCTGGCATGATCACATGATGTCATGTGTAAGGACCTGTGGTGATTTATTTAATGACGACAGCTGGAACTGATGGAACTGACGTTGTAACATCACACTTAACTGTTAACCGTTTAGTGATGGAGCTGCTTGTCCAGACTGTGGTCAGTAAGTGAGGACCATGTATGGCATCCATAGTGCAACACTGGGCATCTAATCAATGAAACAGAGTTCTAAGAGACCATTGCCACCACCACCACCTCCTCCTCCTCCTCCTCCTCCTCCTCCTCCTCCTCCTCTAGTCCAAGCACCCTGTATCACAGAACCTGGTGAGCTAAGGATGGATTTCCTCCCTCTTCTGCCAGTCAGATCTCTGTATTTCACTTTCATTCAGGCTTATTCCTGAATAAGAAACGTTTTGCCCACAATGGATATGGCATTAAAGAAAAAATCAGGAGGAAGTCCACTATCTCAGTCACCTTGGTTTTGTTGGTTAGTTTTTCTGTCTAAAAAACAGGGAAGCCAACCACCGGATTGAATTCCTTTGAATTCCTTTAAATTCCATTCTTCTACCATATCTCCTATTCCCAGCGGTTATTTCAGTGTTCACTCTCAGACCATTTTCTATGCTCCCTGTTCTCTTGAAATATTGTTGTCCAGATTTTTCTTACCCCTGTTCTCTCCAAGAAACACTTCTACACACACAAAATAAAGGTGGGAGGACCTCAGCCCAAGAACTTCAAAGATGATCCAAAAGTTGCTCCTTTGCTGGTGCTAATTTTGCAGGTACTAATCTTATTGGATCAGAGTAGCAATTCTTTTAAGGCCCAGTAAGTTAATGCAATCCAGGAATGCTTCACAATTGAGGTGATTCGTTGATTAATTAATTAATCTTGGCCAAATAGTCTCTCCCACTCCAAATTGAAGCTACTCTCCACAAGTAATAAGGTTAGTCAGATGATGTAATGTATTTTCTTTCTTTCTTTCTTTCTTTCTTTCTTTCTCTCTCTCTCTCTCTCTCTCTCTCTCTCTCTCTCTCTCTCTCTCTCTCTCTCTCTCTCTCCATCCATCCATCCATCCATCTGGATCAAGTGGTAATCTTTTCAGCCTATTTTTACAGAGAAGAACTCAAAAAAACAAGCTGTATTCTTCACCTACCACCACCATCTCAAACTGAACCTTTGAATATCAGTGTGAGAAACCTAAACTGTGGCCTTCTCTTGTAAATGAAACATTTTTAATAAGGCTTCCCAAGGAAACAAAATTTGTGACATACATGAGAAGTCTGAAACAAGTTTTTCCAAACTTTTTTTTAAAGTGGAGCTATTACACGACTTTGCAATTAACAACAACATTACATACTCAGTCAACATTTAAAAAATCATGAAAAGATTGTATTTCTTCAGGATGCTAGGTTTTCCTCTATTTTATTTTCTTTCTTACCTGTTGTATTTGTTTTGCCTTTCCCCAACATTCAAATTTTCTTACTTTTTGGATTTTCATTATCATGCTAAATAACAAGATTGCAGAAAGACCAGTCGCAAGAGAGATATATTTTGGTGTGGAAAAGATGGGTGAATTTTATACAGAATAAATATGATATTAGAAAGTACTATTTAGCTTTTGAATAATGTATATCTAAGGGTAAGCTTTTGAATAATTTATGTTTAAGGATGGTAATTTCTGGTTTTATGTATTGGAGTTAAAGTGTTTAAAATTTTGTTTTTTGGATGTATGTATAATTGTTTGATGTTCATTTAAGTTCTATGTTTTTTGTTGTTTTTAACCCTGTATTCAGCTCTGGGAAGTAGGGGGGAGGGGGTTGGGGGGTTGGGAGGGGGGGAGTATTTTATTGTAAAATTTTATAAACTTTCAATAAAAAAAAAAAGATTGCTCAAAGCACTTGTGAATAGAGTTAACAGTAGGCATTATTCCAGATAGAACTGGTAATTATTTTCTCAATAAATTGCCATCTCTCTTTTGTTGTGTGAAATGCACGTGCAAGTGTGTACATATAAAAAAATCACTCTGGTAATCCATCCTGAGAAAGAAAGCTGTGAGAAATGTGTATACTGCAGAGGAAGAAATAGACTAGTGAACCAGATATATCAGCTGCTTGCTGCTGAATATACTTGGCTAAGAAGCATTGCTAGAACTCTTCGGAGGGAGGCCAAGAAGATAGTAACCCAAATGGGCAATTTTCTTTTCCTGCCACTCAGATGATCCCTTTGTAGCTGTAAATCAGTTACATCTCAAAGTGTTTAAGAAATGAGACTTGAGAGAATATTATGTCCATAGAGGCTGCATTATGGCTATGAGCTTAAGTGAAATCCCTCAACTCCAAGCAGCCCAACTCATGAGCCAACCACAAAACCCTCAGTTCCTGCATTCCTCTCATGAAGAGCAGCTGTCTTGCAAACAGGCAACCTCACAATCTTCACTACAGATGATTTTCTTCGCTCTCTTTTTTCAGAGAGACTACACCAGCCTGAATTCAACTGTCTGACTGCCAATCTCTGCTGCAATGCTATCCCCATTCCTTCAGGGATGTTTAGTTGCCGTGAATCCTCACCAAAAGCTAGGAAGGCTAAAATAATTGGCTACAGTAACAGAAACTAGCAAATTTAATTATGCTGTCGTTCCTTCTTCTTCTTATATTCAAGTAAATATACTCAAGCCTTATACTCAGGTGGCATCTGCCTGAGCTGCCTCTGAATGTTATCTAGTTTTTCTGGGCTTAAAAAAATGTTTCCACTGCCTTTTGCTTTGGTAACAGTTTCTGTCAAGGTCATCTTCTTTCCTTTCTACAGTTATACTGCAATAATGAACTTCAGAGCTGTCATTTGACTCATACTTGAATTGTTAAGCATGCTCTAGCAGGAAATTTCAGGATTGTGAGCAGCTGGACATGTGTTCTCAATCCTTTCTGCTTCCCAGGTCCTCTCTCAGCTTCTGTTGAGACATTGCAAGGCACCTATTCCAGGCTGGCTGATATCATAAAAAAAATAAAAGATATCTGTTAGTTTTGAAGATAAAAATGCAGTACTCACAATTCCATTAAATTACTCTGCCTCTATTGCTAGAGTGACTGTAAACTTCCAGTAATCATAATAACTCATATTCAGATGCTTGTCATTATAACAACCCAATGATAAAATGAAATAATGACAGCTATATAAGTCTAAATGCTATTGCACTATTTAAAGCTAAGATATACCATGAAATACTTTTTGTAACTTGTGGTTTAAAGATGAACAAATTAGTTGATAATCTTTTTTTGGTGGAAATCTGGAAAAATAATAAAACTATATACAACTATATACGTGTGTGTGTGTGTGTGTGTGTGTGTGTGTGTGTGTGTGTAGTTCTATGATTTTTCCAGATTTCCACTAAAAACAGATTATCAACTAATTTGTTTACCCTTAAATCACAAGTTACAAAAAGTATCTTAGCTTTAAAAATGGATCAATAAATTAGACTTATATACCACTCCACAATGTTTTACAGCAGGGCTTTCCAACCTTTTCACAGATTGTACCACTTTTAGGACATGACAATATTTGAGTACCACCAATGCTTAGCAAAGTGTCAAAAACTTGATGACTAAAAAAAGGGGGAAGGAGGATTTTGGGTTTTACTGATTAGATTCATTTGTTGTTATAGAAATGGCTAGTTTATAATATGGAAAAGTAAAAAGTTGGCTGGATGAGGAATTCTGGGAAGTCCACAGGTCTTAAAGTTGCTAAGTTTGTAGACTCCTGAGCTAGCTGGTCGGCCCTTCTTCCTATCTCCCTTCTTCCTATCTCTTTCGACAGTGTAGAAAGAATGCACACACACATACACCCAAATCTCTTCCCTGTACCCTTAAAGACACAGGAATCAAGTGCAAAGCAAAATAAAGAAACACATAATCTGGGGGGGGGTGTCTTTAAGCTGCCTCAGGTGTGTCACGTGTCACAATGTTGCAATCTGAGACTGAAAGGCTCCAGCAAATGCAAAAAGCTTGAGCCTTAAATTAAGCTTGTTTACCTTCAAAGAAAGTTTTCTAAAAGCCATAGACAGACTCAAGATAAGGGGGTAAAACCAGTGATGTGATTCAAATATGTGAACAACCTATTCTCTGTGTGGATGCCACTTCTGGAAGTCCATTCTGGGCCTGGGCAACAAAAAATTAGTTACCAGTGCTGAATCCCACCACTGGGTAAAACTAATTACATTTGTTTAAAGAGATTAAACCTATGGAAGTCAACACTCATTGCTAGCCTAAAATACAGACTAAAATGTTCCAATAACCAAAGGACACAAAGGAGCCTCTGAATTACAAAACGCTGTAAAAACTGTACAAAAATCGTTATGGTAGCCAAATCAAGCTGCCAGCTGAACCAGAACTAAATAAACCACCTCCTTTCTGACATGCCGGCTTTTCATTTCATCAGCACTGATTGCATTCTCCTGACTGGAGAAAACGAACCAGGGGACCTTTCTTCCAGCAAAAGCTGCTGCTTCTTCTCTGTCCCTGTTTCTTCCCTGCCTGCTGACCGCTCCTTCTCTTTCCCTGTTGTCTTTTTTTTCCCTTTCCCACCCAAACCACCTCCTTTTATAGCCTCTCCTCTCCTCCCCCCCCCTTTTTTCTTCAGTTCACCTCCAGCTCCACGCTACTTCTGGAAGCGCCAATCAGCTGGAGCCCTGCCAGCTCCTGGGGCTTCTGCTGAGCCCAGATAGTCCTGCAGCTGCAGCTGCCTCTCCCTCAGACTTGGGTTGCTTCAGCTCATTCCCCTTCCCCACTACATTTGGCTAGCAGTCGCATACCACCTGCCACATGGCAAAGTACCACAGGTGGTACGCGTACCACCGGTTGAAAAGCCCTGCTTTACAACATTCTCTGGGCAGTTTACAAAGTCAGCCTATTGCCCCCAACAATCTGGGTCCTCACTGACCTCAGAAGGATGGAAGGCTGATTCAACCTTGAGCCAGTCAGGATTGAACTCCAGTTTATGAGCAGAATTTCCCTGCAATACTGCATTCTAACCACTGCACCAGCAGGACTCTTAAGATCTTCTTTAAGTAACAATTTTGTACTGCTTACTGACCATAAGTTCTAACTATAACTACAATTTTTTTTCCATTGGCGGTAAAGATGGATTATGACTAATATGGTAGGTATGTTATTGTTTACAGTAATTTTTAAGAATAATTTTTTAAAATTATATTTCTTGTGGGATCCTTGGTGCTCTCTAAGCTTGGTTGTTTTCTTACAGATGTTCCTTTACCAAACTAGGTAACTTCATCAGTGCCAGTAGGGAGTGGAGTTTGTTCACATTTTATATACTGGTGGCTTGTCAGTGTTGCTGAGTGTGGTCTTGGTGGTTCCCTGATTGGTCTCTGTTTACTGTTAGCTTTTTTGTCTAAGTTGGCAGCTTTTCTGTCCCCCAGCTTCTTTAATTGTGTCCCAGCTAGTATATCACTTTGCAGATACACCAGACTTTCAGACAGGAGATTTCTCTCTCCCCCCCCCCTCTCATATTCACCTAGCAAGTGACAGGAACAAACAGTCCTGGCCACATATTGAAAGCTAAACAGGATTGCCCCTGATTAGTATTTAGAGGGGATGTAGTCTGGGAATCCCAGAGATGTTAACTGAAAAATTAAAGAATTATCCCAGAAAAAAAGGCACTGTAAACCACTCCAGCAATTCTGTCAAGAAAACTACATTGCTATAGTCACCAGGAGTCAAGCTCAACTTGAGGACGTCTTTACTTTATTTTAGATAAACTATCAATAATTGATGGATTTTCTCCTAGGTGTGTGGAATCCTGCCTATTAACCAAAGGAAGATTTATAAGGAGAGAAATGGATGAGAGATATGCATAATTGGAAGCCCTGTAAAGTTAGGTTAGGCCTGTAAGTCACTATTTATGTATCTAACCGCTAACATTTATACAAGGCATAGTAAATCTTAATGTTAGCATTTTAAGCTAAGGTTGTTTAAATGTGGATCTGCACTAACATCACTTTCAAAAATGAGGCATGTGAGTTCAATTCCCATTTGGGGAAGGCACAAAAATAAAGCAGGATGACTTACCAGTTTCTGTCAGTCCAATAATTTCTTTATTGCTAACACATTCTTCAAACAATCAAAATGACGCCTATGCATTATGGACATTAACAGTTGAAACATACCAAAATCAAACTCACTATATTATTGATATAGAGATGTGGAGAGTTCAGTTATAATAGCAAAGACATGGCCAAGGGCTGGTTCTAGGACATATCACAAACTGCTTGCATGCAAGTTCCACGTCAAGCTAAAGCAATAGAGGCCAACTAGTTCCCATAGTATGATCTTGAGCATATACTCACCATTTTCAAGGACAAAATCAGGAATCATTTTGAAGTCCTGAACTTTATTTAGAGAATAGAGGAACTGTGGAATGAAATGAAACAAGTTATTAAGGATGAATGTGAAAAGAGACTACCTGTCAACATCCAACTCAAGAATCCAAATAAACTCCAGATTCATTCCGTCTCCAAATCTCTTACTGTTTATTGAATACACTGCATGATTATGTCAAAGCAAAACTAACTCTGAGGTTCCAACACTAATTCATAGACTTAAACACTAATTTTCCCAGCCAAACCCCCATCGTCTTACATAGTCCATGTAGACAAATTCACTTTGTTATAGGGATCGTCTGCTTCAGATCCACACCTGTTCTGGTGTTCTTGAAAAGGCTTCAGGCTCTCTCAGTCTTCAGTTGAATTGTAGAAGTTTCGTTTCTCCATCTAACCCACTTCAAAGTAACACCTCCCCTCCTTAATCTAAAGCAAGTTGAAAAGCAGAAACACATAGCTGCCAAAGTTTCACCCTTGACACTACCCAAAAAAAAAAAAAAATAGAAGAAACCAAACTGGGTGACTTACTGTGTCTCAATCATGTCAAACTACGAAATGTCTTTAAGAAAATGGGAATCCCGGAACATCTCATTGTCCTCATGAGAAATCTATACATGGGATAGAAAGCCACAATCCAGTGGAACACTGTGAAACTGACTGATTCGAAATCAGTAAAAGATTGAGATGCACGGCCATACGCATGTGCAAAGACACACATACACACACAATTTATGCTGCCTATGTGCTGAATATATATGGGGAGGTGGATTGGGAGAAGGTTATTTATAAAATTGGATGAAGAAACATCAGAAATCTGTGTTATGCTGGTAACAAATGTGATAGCTGAAAATGGAAATGTTCTGGAAATTCAGTAATAAAAGTCAAGGAAAAAATGGGGTTATGATTAAATATAAAGAAGATCATACTAATGACAACAGCAACCAGCCTTAAAACTAACAACGAAGTTATCAAAATGGTGGATAACTTTGTAGGGTCAGCTATCAACAGAAAAGGAATCAGTGATCAAAAAATAGGCCACAAAATAGAAGTTGGCAACAATGAAAGCCTTGAAAAAGATCATCTGGTGCTGTGATATATATTTATACCTATAAAGATCAGAATTTTGCAGGCACTGGTTTCCTCTATGGAAAGAAAAGCTGTACTTTCAAGCAGTAGAATAGGAAGAGTATTTGTGCTTTTGAATAAATGCTGCTGTTGAAGACTCCAATAGATAGCCAAGAAAATAAACAAATGGATCATAGGAAAAATCAATTTAGAATCGTCACCCAAAGCCTAAGTGACTAGATTCATGTTATCTTATTTTAGGCACGTTATGCAAAAACCTACCTCTCTTGAGAAATCTGTAATGCTTGGAAAGTAGAAGGAAAGAGAAAGTAGAAGGAAAGAGAATAGTGTACCCAGCAGCAAGATGGATAGTCTCAATTCTAGCAGTGATGTGTATATTGTTGGAAGATCTGAAGGACCCGGACAGGAACAGATTATCCTGGAGAAGTTCTGGCTATGTGATCACTGACTTGATAGCACATCGGCATTTATTCAAAAACAACTGAGAAAGTTGTGTATAAATAGGTCACGTGTTATCAAGCTGTGCCAACACACAGCACTCTTAGTGTCTGTATTTCATCCTTATTCTGTGCATGATAGTCATATTACTCACCTCTTCCAGTTTTGAGAATTTTCCTTTAAATCTAGAGAAGTTCTCCAAAGTTGTTCTCTGTCCAGATATCCAGAGAAACTCACTACAGGCATTAAAAAAAAAAATCTCGTGGTTCAAACTGCCTTCAATCCTTCTGCCCTAACAATTACTGTTTTTAATGCAGTTTTTTCCTTCAGTTAAAATTTTCATCTTCTTTCCTAACAATCTTTTCCTGTATTTGATCTTGCTTTTAGTGCTCCGTAGTGCTATTACTTTCTAAGAAGACAAAATGTAGTGTTTTACTCATGCAGTCTTTTAAACCAGAGGTCCCCAACCTTTTGGGCACCAGGGACCCGTTCCATGGAGAGAGGTTTTCCCACAGACTGGAGGGTGCGTGGTTTTGTGTGCTGCCTGTATCCTGCGGATGGGGCTTTGCTTGTTTGTGCGGACCGGTTGCTGGCATGCCGCGGCCCAGTACTGGTCCATGGACCGGGGGTTGGGGACCTCTGTTTTAAACTACCATTTTATGTAATGCTTACTACATTTACACTCTATAATCTTTCACAGGAAACATAAACACAGTTTATATATTGCAGACACACCAAGATTGCCTGAATCTTCTGATAAGTTGTTGTTGACAAAATACAAATGTTGTAGTAGACATCATGGAATAGGAATGAGTTCAACCTTCTGTTACCTTGTAATAATTTCGAGCAATTTCAGCTGAACTTGAGAAGAAGATATGCAGACTTGCTGCTACTGCACCATTTTTCTGTTCTTTTGGTCCAGTTAAGTCGAAAGAGCACTGCTATCTTCACATAAGACTTATTCTGCCTCAAAAGCTGGTGCCTTCCAGATGTGTTGAGACTTCAGTTTCAAAGGAATGTTTGTTGAGAATTATAGAAATAAAAATCAAACACATCTAGAAGCTGCTAACTTAGGGGAAGGTAGGATATATTTGTGGCTACTATTGTTTCTGTAACTACTGTATAGTTACTCTTACTAGGTTCTTACATCTACTATCATTTTTTGATGTACTAAAGATGCTTGTATATATATCACTTATGAAGAAATTTAACAATTCAGAAGAATATATCAGAAAAGAATCATAGCACATTCCATAGCATAGATTGTTAAAACTCTCTTCCAAAAAGATAAAGAGAATTATATCCAAAATTATGAA
>NW_024100562.1:0-105400 GCF_016545835.1 Crotalus tigris
TTTCATTTTTAGTGCGCTCGTCATCCGGGTGGTCTTGCAAGCTGTTACGAGTCAAGTACGGTGTGGGGGGGTGTTCAGCACGGTGGAGGGGTCATTTCCCAGTCATCGCCATACTCAGCTGTCTTGCGCGCGTCCTGCTTCGGGTACTCGGTCCGGGGGGTGTGTGTGTGGCAGTCGAATCCCGCTCCTTCCGGCTATCATAATGTTCCTCTTCAGCTCTCCCCTTCTTTGCACTGTTGATGTTCGTGTGCATTCCATGGGAGTCCTCGGGGTCGTCGGGCAGGGGACATGACGACTCAATCCTTCGCACTCCACCGCTCTCTGATCTTCTCCCCTCCTCCCTGGCGGTGCTCGGGGGTTCGTCGTTAGCCATGTCCCGTGATCTATCACCCCTGGATCCGATCGCTCTGGCTGCGCGAGGGGGTCTTCTCCTCCCTTCCGGACCGGCCACGATGTTTCTTTTAGCGCGTAGGCGAGCTGTTGCACTCGGCGACTCCCCCGCGTCTCCACCTGCCGTATCCTCCTTCATCTCGTTCTCACTGTCAGGAATCCAGATCTCAGTTTCCATCACAGTGCAAAGAAGGGGAGAGCTGAAGAGGAACGTTATGATAGCCGGAAGGAGCGGGATTCGACTGCCACACACACACACCCCGGACCGAGTACCCGAAGCAGGACGCGCGCAAGACAGCTGAGTATGGCGATGACCAGGAAACGACCCCTCCACCGTGCTGAACACCCCCCCACACCGTACTTGACTCGTAACAGCTTGCAAGACCACCCGGATGACGAGCGCACTAAAAATGAAAGTATTGGGACTAAAAAGGAAAGTTACTTTAAAAGGAACAATTGGGTAGGACATGGCTGTGAAAGGAATGTGGAATGTGCACTACCACCTGAACCTGGGGGGAGGTCAGAATGCAAAGACAACCGAAACAACTGGAGTTGCCACCCAACCACCCCAAAGTTGAGAGAAATAAGGATGGATAAAGATGGAAACGTAACCAAAAAGAGAAAGGAAAAACAGGTTAAATGTACGCAATTGAACCAATCAGGCCCGATAACAAGATCAAGGAGCCGGGCGCAAACTTTGACACGCCTATAAAGGACTCTCTCATTCTCTGGCGCGCTAGCCCTGAAGATGCCGGCAGGTGACGGCGAAAGCTTGGCGCTTTTTAATTAAACTTTTATAGTTTTAATTAATTAAAAACTTTTATAGTTTTTATTACCCTGGTGTTCATTTTATTTCTTCACTATATATATATATATATATATATACTTTTTATACACACACACACAAGTCATCTTCATTCATACACATTGAACCCCTGAATTAAGCATTATGTTGCCCATTTTTGACTCTAGGGGGTGGTGCTCATCTCTGTTCCTTAGCCGTGGGAGCCAGCGATGTCTGAAGACATTTCTGTGGTCTTGTGGCAAGCACAGAACTCTGTTACCTTCCCACCAAAGTGATATCTTGTTAACTACCCACATTTGCATGCTTTCGAACTCCTGACAGGAGCTGGGGTAAGTAACAGGAACTCACCCCATTGCGCAGCACCCTCACCCCACATTTCCCTAAGAAATATTAGCTTCATGACCAGAAAAGAGAATAACAGCACAGAAAAAATTCACACTCAGCTGTGAATTATATATGTATATATATTTGATGAGCCTCATCTGCAAGATTCCTTTTAACAATTATTAAATCTGATTTCTCTGTACCCAGTGTACAGGTAGTCCTCAACTTACAACAATTCATTTACAACAATACTGAAAAAAAAGTGTCTTAGGACCATTGTTTACACTTACAACTATTGCTGCATCCCCATGGTCATATGCTGAAAATTCATACGCTTGGCAACTGACTAATATTTATGATGACTGCAATGTCTCAGGGTCATGGGATCACCTTTGGTGACCTTCTGACAAACAAAGTCAGTGAGGAAGCCAGATTCACTTAACAACAATGTTACTGATTTAACAAGTGCTAGTGATTCACTTAATAACTGTGGCAAGAAAGGTCATAAAATGGGGCAAAACTCACTTAACAAATGTCTCACTTAGCAATAGACATTTTGGGCTCACTTGTGGTCATATCTCAAGGGCTATCTGTAGCGCATATGACACAGTTACTCTGGAGAGATTCAGACAGCTCCCATAATCTGGAGCCATATTCTTTCATGCAAGTCTTTCAGGTTTTCATACTATTACCTCTCTCCATTCGCATTTACGAGATATTCATGATATTTGGTGGTGGTGGTGGTGGTGAAACTAGGTCTTATATTACTTATTAATGCTTTCTTTCCTATAATAGATAAAATAGAATAGTTAGAAGTGAATCGTGATTACAGTCCCTAACCATTTTAACTGATGGCCTCATGTGGAATTTTCATAACATTTAACAGATCTTACAATGATGCTCATTCAATTTATGGTCAAAAGCTCGGGCTCAAAATGAACAAAGATTGAGCATGGAGGGAGGCATTATTTTTAAGAATTTGTAGGTTATGGTCATTACTTTGAGGATCACAAACATTCTATCATAAATGTATTCCCTTTATAAATAATCCCTTTACAAAAAGGGAAAAAAAACAGTCCAACTTATCAAAAACAGTACCATAAAAAACAGATTAGAAACACAAGTTAAAATAGGCAAGACAATGGTAAGTGAGCACCTGCCCACCCTAGATGAGTTCAAATCACCAGAACCAGATGGATTACATCCCAAGATTCTGAAGGAACTGGCAGATGTGATCTCATAACCATTGAACTATATCTTTCAAAGATCCTAGAGCACTGGGGACTATCAGAGGACTGGAAAAGAGCTGATGTAGTTCCCATCTTCAAAAAAGAAGAAAAATGGATCCAGGAAGCTACAGACCTATCAGCCTGACCTCAATACCTGGGAAGATTCTGGAAAAGATAATCAAGCAATGAATCAATGAACACCTAGAGGCAAACAAAATCATAACCAAAACCCAACATGGGTTTGACAAAAAACAGATCATGCCAGACAAATCTTATTGCATTCTTTGACCAGGTGACAGAATTAGTGGACCAGAGGAATGCTGTGACTTCAGTAAGGCATTTGATAAAATAAACCACAATCTACTACTTACTAAGATAAAAAAAAAAAAGAGGATTAGACAGCATTACCATCAGATGGATCCATAGCTGGCTGACTGGCCATATTCAGCATGTGGTCCTCAATGGAACTGCATCTATATGGGGGCAAGTGTGTAATGGGGTGCTCCAGGGCTCTGTTTTGGGCCCAGTGCTCTTCAACATCTTAATCAATGATTTGGATGACGGGATAGATGGGGAACTCATCAAAAGATGTTGAAACTCTAGAAAGAGTACAGGAAGAGCAACAAATATGGTTAGGGGACTGGTGGCTAAAACATATAAAGAACGGTTGTTGGAATTGGGAATGTCTGGTTTAATGAAGAAAAGAACTAGGGGTGATATGACAACAGTGTTCCAATATATTAGAGGTTGCTACAAAGAAGAGGGAGTCAAACTGTTCTCCAAAGCACCTGAAGGCAGGACAAGGATAGAAATTAATTCAAAGAGAGAAGCAATCTAGAACTAAGGAGACATTTCCTGACAATTAGAGCAATTGACCAGTAGAATAACCTGCCTCCAGAATTTGTGAATGCTCCAACACTGGAAGTTTTAAGAAGAGACTGGACAATCATTTGTCTGAAATGGTATAGGATTTCCTGCCTGAGCAGGGAGTTGGACAAGAAGACCTCCAAGGTCCCTTTTTATTTTTCATGTCTGCAGTTGTGCTCATGATATCCTAAATATGAGGAGACCATGTTAGATCCAGTCTTTACTTGGCCAATTACTTCAAACCCTGTCTGGACCTACATTCATATTAGTCTCATTTAAAATCTGTAGGTGTACCTGAAGCATGCAGAGAAACAAAATGGAAACCCACAGTGCCTCCACTAGAAAGGTTTTTCTATAATTAACTTCTAGATCTTTCCTGTCACATTTCTTTGTGCCTGCAAATCAGAGCATGTCTATTTCTCCATTGTCTGCTTATAGTTCATTGTTGGCAGACTTTTTTTTATATATATATATATAATTTTCTTAAGGGGCTTCTCATTTATAAGCATGTCTCATACAATTTGCAAGGTAACCTTTCATTCCAAATTTCACTGTTAATTAAGTTGCTAATAACTACAATAAAATGAAAGAAAAATATCAATATCTTATGTCTTCCTTATAATAGCCTGAGCTATTTTGAACTCATGTCCTTTACTCCAGCAGCCTTCCAGTTATATTCTCTTTTTAAAAAAATCCTAACAAAAAACCAAACACAGCCTCTAACAGTTCCTGAAAGAAAGTTACTTGAAGAAGTGCTATTTGAAGGGTTTTATTTTGATTTGTTTCATATGACCCATCACATGAAATAAGAAAATTTATCATGCAGCATCTAATATACTTCTCAAAAGGGACTTTTAAATGAATATGGAATGTGAAAAAGATGAAGTGAGGATAAAGTCCCTATGAAGATATATATATTAATCTATTCATTCCTTTACTTATAACTGAAAAAAAACCTACAAAGATAGCACATTGTAAAAAGTACATTTTAGGGACATGGTCCAAACTTTAAAAATGTTCAAATTTATAATCTAAATCTACATGGCTTCTAGGAAGAGGAACAATCAGGAATGAGCTCTCTTGGACTCTGATGACATGGTCCAAACTAGAGACCACCTTGCTAGAGTCAAATACAAGAGGTCAATGAGTCCCTCTTCACTTGCCTATGAGTTGCCAAAAGGTAAAATACTAAGTAGCTTACCCTCCCTCTGAAGATGCCAGCCGGAGCTGCTAAAGAAACGGAGAAACTAGATCATGGCAATTCAGCTTGAAAACTGATCACTGCTTCAGTTGTTTGCCTCATGACTTTATAACAAATCGATAAAAGGAAGAAATCCAGATATTGTCCTTTCAGCCTTGTAGATGTCCAGAGGGTGTCCAGGTAGGATTTCCATTAGTTCCTACTACAACTATAGCACTATAGTCAAACATTCCACTGAATGTTTTGAATGTTCACCCTGAACAGAAAACAGGATGTAGGTGCCTACTTTCCCTTGACCATCTGCACATTCAGCAGAAATCTGAAAGGGAGGTGTACTCACATTGCTGCTCATATGAAACCATATCAGCTGCCCTTCTCTCCATATAATTGAAGACCAAATCAGGCTCAGATTAAGGCCAGTTGATGACTTAAGTACAGCCCAGCAATACTGTGCCTTATCAAAAATTAAACTCTCAAATATCGAGATGGAAACAAATATATCAGTCAGCATCTTTAAATCAAACTTTTAAACATTAATCTCTCACCGTGACAAGGATTTTTTTCTTAAATGCAAATTAAAGTCAAGCATAAGGACAATTACAAACTTTCAACTAAAGTTGAGTGTGGCTATGAAAGGTTGAAGAATATGATAGGGGAGGCTTCTGGGGGAGGAATGCCAGACTGAAGATATCTCAATGTAGGGGTTTTGTAACTGGAACTAGAAAAAGAAACAAATTGTGTAGCCTAGCCTAACTGTTGCTATCTCATTTCTGTAATCAGTGTTTGTGTCAAGGATCAATTTCATGCAAGCCGTGGGAAATAAGTACACAGATGTGATGTACTGAGGAGGGAATAAGGGAGTATACAGGAATGATTGATATCTTCCTTGTAAGGTAATAATTCTATTGTCTGATGTTGATTGGCTAACAAATTTGATAAAGCGATGCCATTAACTTTCCAAGGTGTGGTACTTCTGAACGCAACTGCTGCCAGTGTTCAGATTGTGTTTCCACCCAGGACTTAATTCGATCGAATAAAAAGTACCGTCTCTTTAAGAAGCCTCTGCCTGAGTCTTTCATCATTGGATCTTATGATATATCAGGTTTAATCAAGGGCCAGTGACCTTACATCAGTAAAAATGAAGCTGATGACCACTGTGAAGAATGATGAACCTGGGAAGTAGACCAGGTCTTTGGAACAATCCTGATTAAGAGACGAGATCACCTGCATGTGCTTAATAATAATAATAATAATAATAATAATAATAATAATAATAATAATAATAAAATGAAAAATCCAGCAAAAGGGGCAATACCAGGCAACTACAGGCCAATTACTTGCTTACCAACAACTTTCAAATTACTAACTGGTGTGGTAGCTGATGCAGTACAACAGCATCTAGTTGAAAACAATCTCTTTCCTCCTGAGCAGAAAGGAAACCGCCCCAATAGCAGAGGAACAAAAGATCAACTCCTAATAGACAAAATGATCTTGGAAAACTGCAAGAAAAGGAAGACCAACCTGAATGTGGCATGGATTGACTACAAAAAGGCATTTAACTCTCTGCCACATGACTGGATAATCAAGTGCCTAGAAATAACAGGAGTCAGTAGAAACATCAGAAAATTTGTGCAAAGATCGATGGCACAATGGAAGACACAGTTGCAGATCAATGGTGAGAGACTGGGAGAGGTTACTATCAAGAGAGGAATATTTTAAGGAGATTCATTATCACCATTACTATTTGTCATTGCACTGTTTCCTCTGTCAACAATACTGAATAACTCAGGACATGGCTATCAAACATCAAAAACATCTGCCAGACTATCCCACCTCCTTTATATGGATTATCTGAAGCTGTATGGAAAAACATCATCTGAAATAGAATCGCTGCTCAACACTGTCCGTATATATAGCCAAGATATTGTAATGGAGTTTGGCTTGGACAAATGTGCCACACGTGCTATCAAACAAGGAAAAATAGTGAAAACTGAAGGAATCAAGATGCCCCGCGAAAATAACATTAAGAGTCTGGATGAGGAAGATTACTACAAATACTTGGGTATCCTTCAAGCTGACAACATCAAGCACACTGAAGTCAAGAAAAAGATTAGAGGTTAATACATCAAGAGAGTGAAGAATATCTTAAAATCCAAACTCAATGGAGGAAATACCATAAAGGCAATCAACACCTGGGCAATCCCAGTCATTAGGTACACAGCTGGAATATTGGACTGGACTCAAGCAGAACTAAAAGCAATGGATAGGAAGACCAGAAAAATAATGACAATGAATCACACCCTTCATCCACGCAGTGACATTGACCGACTTTATCTACCAAGGCAAATAGGTAGGCGTGGAATGCTACAAGTACATCAGATGGTTGAAAAAGAAAAAGTGGCTTTGGAGGAATATCTGAAGAACAATGATGAGGATGCACTGAAATTAGTATATCAGGAAGGCTTACTGACTACTGGAGAGACCAAACTGGCCTACAAGAAAGACCAAATGAAGAACAGAATAGAGGCATGGGAAGACAAAGCACTACATGGCCAATACATTAAAAAAATAGCTGGGAAAGCAGATACTAACAAGACCTGGCAATGGCTAAGAGCAGGAAAATTGAAGAAAGAGACCGAGGGACTAATTCTGGCTGCACAAGACCAAGCCTTAAGGACAAATGCATATAAAGTCAAAATTGAGAAGACAGCAACAGACAGTAAGTGCCGCCTATGCAAAGAAGCTGAAGAAACAGTGGACCACTTGGTAAGCTGTGCAAGAAGATTGCACAGACTGATTACAAGCAGCGGCATGACAAAGTAGCAACAATGGTGCATTGGAAGATCTGCAAAAAATATCATTTGCCTGTAAGCAAAAACTGGTGGGATCATAAAATAGAGAAAGTCATAGAAAATGATAAAATTAAACTGCTCTGGGACTTCAGAATTCAAACAGACAAGCACCTGCAACATAACACCCCAGACTTAACAATTGTCGATAAGAAAGACAAAAAAGTCTGGATAGTGGACGTGGCAGTGCCTGGAGATAGCAGAATAGAAGAGAAAGAACTGGAGAAGATAACAAAATACAAAGACCTACAAATAGAAATAGAAAGACTGTGGCAAAAGCAAGCAAGGGTAGTACCAATAGTAATAGGCACCTTGGGTGCAATCCCAAAACAACTGGAGCACCACTTGAACACCATTGGCATTGACAAATTCGCCATTAGTCAATTGCAAAAGGCGGCCTTACTAGGAACTGCTTCCATCCTGCTACGATACCTGTAATACCAATCAAACATCCACATCTGCCTATCCCAGGTCGTGGGTAAGGACTCATAGGTAGACAAAATGCCAAATCCAGTCTGAACATCTGGCTGACTGTGCGATGATCCATAATAATAATAATAATTATAGTACAAACCCTCTAACTAAAGAAATAAAAGAATTGAAACAAAGAATAACTGAGCATCTAGAACAGCACAAAAACAACAGAATAAGGCTACCTGCATTGAAGCTTGTTCCAAAGAAACAGCTAGCACAAGCATTAAAAGATGCAAATACTGCAATATCAAGTATAAGCACCAATTCACTGCAAGAAACAAACCAACTAATGTACAGCACAGCTGCAGCTATAACAGAATACCTGGGATGCAAAATCAACAAAAAAGAAAAACAAACAAACAGTGCACCAGAAAAATGGAAGGTTAGACTAGAAAATAAGATCAGCAAGTTAAGATCACATGCAAGCAAGCTAGAACAGATGAAAGAAAAGAAGCTGAAGAACAAGAAGACCAAAGAATACCTAATCAAGAAATACCACTTAGAAACAAGGAAGATCAAGGAAGCACTGGAAATAATAAAGCAACAAATAACAGCTATAGCCAGGAAAATCAGTAGATATGAAGCTCGAATTGCAAACTATAGGCAGAACCTCCAATTTCAATCCAATCAGAAACGTTTCTACCAATCCATCAATGGAGAAACTGCAAGGAATCAGTCAGTACCTGACAAGGAAGAAACAGTGCAGTTCTGGAAGCAGATATGGGATAACCCAAAGAAATACAACAAGGATGCGGCTTGGTTAAAAGAGGTGGATGCAAATAAAACAGAAGTTGAAATGAAAGAACTAGTAATAACAACAAAAATGGTAGAAAAAAGAGCAAAGAAAATCAAAAATTGGTCAGCACCAGGTGAAGATGAACTACATGGGTTTTGGTTGAAACATCTAACTGTTATACACCCACTCATTGCCAAACAGTTCAACAATATATTACAAGGAGGAGAAATTGAAAAGTGGCTAACAACTGGGAAAACCTACCTAATAATGAAAAATCCAGCAAAAGGGGCAACACCAGGTAACTACAGGCCAATTACCTGCTTACCAACAACTTTCAAATTACTAACTGGTGTAGTAGCTGATGCAGTGCAACAGCATCTAGTTGAAAACAATCTCTTTCCACCTGAGCAGAAAGGAAACCGCCCCAATAGCAGAGGAACAAAAGATCAACTCCTAATAGACAAAATGATCTTGGAAAACTGCAAGAAAAGGAAGACCAACCTGAATGTGGCATGGATTGACTACAAAAAGGCATGACTCTCTGCCACATGATTGGATAATAAAGTGCCTAGAAATAACAAGAGTCAGTAGAAACATCAGAAAATTTGTGCAAAGATCGATGGCACAATGGAAGACACAGTTGCAGATCAATGGTGAGAGACTGGGAGAGGAATATTTTAAGGAGATTTATCAAGAGAGGAATATTTTAAGGAGATTCATTATCGCCATTGCTATTTGTCATTGCACTGTTTCCTCTGTCAACAATACTGAATAACTCAGGACATGGCTATCAAACATCAAAAACATCTGCCAGACTATCCCACCTCCTTTATATGAATGATCTGAAGGTGTATGGAACAACATCATCTGAAATAGAATAGCTGCTCAACACTGTCCGCATATATAGCCAAGATATTGTAATGGAGTTTGGCTTGGACAAATGTGCCACACTTACTATCAAACAAGGAAAAATAATGAAAACTGAAGGAATCAAGATGCCCCACGAAAATAACATTAAGAGTCTGGATGAGGAAGAGTACTACAAATACTTGGGTATCCTTCAAGCTGACAACATCAAGCACACTGAAGTCAAGAAAAAGATTAGAGGTGAATACATCAAGAGAGTGAAGAAGATCTTAAAATCCAAACTCAATGGAGGAAATACCATAAAGGCAATCAACACCTGGGCAATCCCAGTCATTAGGTACACAGCTGGAATAGTGGACTGGACTCAAGCAGAACTAAAAGCAATGGATAGGCAGACCAGAAAAATAATGACAATGAATCATGCCCTTCATCCACGCAGTGACATTGATAGACTTTATCTACCAAGGCAAATAGGTGGGCGTGGAATGCTACAAGTACATCAGATGGTTGAAGAAGAAAAAATGGCTTTGGAAGAATATCTGAAGAACAATGATGAAGATGCACTGAAATTAGTATATCAGGAAGGCTTACTAACTACTGGAGAGACCAAACTGGCCTACAAGAAAGACCAAATGAAGAACAGAATAGAGGCATGGGAAGACAAAGCACTACATGGCCAATACATGAAAAAAATAGCTGGGAAATCAGATAATAATAAAACCTGGCAATGGCTAAGAGCAGGAAAATTGAAGAAAGAGACCGAGGGACTAATTCTGGCTGCACAAGACCAAGCCTTAAGGACAAATGCATACAAAGTCAAAATTGAGAAGACAGCAACAGACAGTAAGTGCCGCCTATGCAAAGAAGCTGAAGAAACAGTGGACCACTTGGTAAGCTGTTGCAAGAAGATTGCACAAACTGATTACAAGCAGCGGCATGACAAAGTAGCAACAATGGTGCATTGGAAGATTTGCAAAAAATATCATTTGCCTGTAAGTAAAAACTGGTGGGATCATAAAATAGAGAAAGTCATAGAAAATGATAAAATTAAACTACTCTGGGACTTCAGGATTCAAACAGACAAGCACCTGCAACATAACACCCCAGACTTAACAATTATCGATAAGAAAGACAAAAAAGTCTGGATAGTGGATGTGGCAGTGCCTGTAGATAGCAGAATAGTTAATTGGTTAATTGTTCTAACTGTCAGGAAGTTTCTCCTTAGTTCTAGGTTGCTTCTCTCCTTGATTAGTGCTGAATGACTGCTTCTCACATAATGGTCTCTGATAGGTTTGGGTGCTGGGAAACAACAAGATTAGCCATCTTGGACTTCTGGTTCCGGATCATGGTGTGTGCAGCCATGCTAAGAGGTCTGTCTCTTCGCCGGCTGCTTTCCCTCCACCGGCAGACCCTTAATCGGGTCGAAAAGTTGCCCTGGAGGGGCGACCACGTCAAGGAGGTCCTCGTTGACTGCGGAAGGGTGGAAGCTCCTTCTGTGGTCCAAGCTAGCTCCTTAGGGCTGTCGTAGAAAAGATTGGCCAGTAAGATGGCCGATCATCTAGCTGCACCAGTTGAAAGTCAGAAGAACAGCTAAGCATGAAGAACCACCACGGAGAAATCTGGGTGAGACCTTTCCTTCCCTCTCTTAGCCCCAATTATTTTCCTGTAAAAACAGTTAAAAAGCATGAGCACCAGGAAATTTTAAAAAACTACAAAAGTTTTAATTCAATAAAACACCAAGCTTTTGTTGGCAACTGCCAACATCGTCAGGGTACATTCTAGTCGATGGGGAAGCTCTTTTATAGGTGGGACGCCATTTGCGCCGGCTCCTAGATCATGTCACAGGTCCCAGATGGCCAATCTGCACTTTAGTTGTGGCTTATATGTCATTACCTGCATTTTCCTTATTTTTCCTGCCTGTGTGTGTGTGTTACTGCCCACTTCCCCCCTCCTCGTATGACTGTAATCCAGAGGGATTCTTTGCCTTCCTTTTTTGATCACTCATAAACTCTACCTTCCTAAGATGTTCTCTCTTCCCACACTCCTCCCTGGGATGCTCCCCCTCAATACACTTCCCTCCACCTTCTTCCCCTCTTTGTCTGTCATTTGCATTCCCATTGTCATCCTTCCTACTGTGGAGCTTTGCTCTAAGTATCTCACCTTGGTTCCTATTCTCCAGTCCCTCTCCCTCATCGGAACATTTATCAACCTCACGGCTGCTATCCCCTCCAATGTTTACTTTCCCCCTTTCACCACTCATATTGGCAACACTTCCTAAGGTGTTAAGGGGGTCAGCCCTTAATCTCCACTGCCTCGACCAGGTTGCTGGCACAGGATGTACATTCGAGCACGTCCGCTCCATCATCTTCTCAAGCTGTTTATTATGAATACACCCAGGAATCATTTGTTTGTTTTTAATACATACATACATACATACATACATACATACATACATACATACATATTCTGAGGTTTTCGCGGGTGTTTGTATGTAGGTCTTTGGTTATTCAGGTTTTCTCCCACGTAAAATTGGAAGTGTCTTGGCGACATTTCGACGAAGTCCCATTCGTCATCTTCAGGCTGGTGCTCCTCGAAGCACGAAGCTGAAAACACCAGCCTGAAGATGATGAATGGGACTTCGTCGAAATGTCACCAAGACAATTCCAATTTTACGTGGGAGAGATATTATATATTTAAATAGAGTAGAGTAATATTTTTATTTTAAGTAGGATTTTGTAGTGGAAGAAGAAATAAGAGAGATTTGTGATAAGAGAAGAATTGGTACTAATCAATGACTTATTAGACTAACAATTAGAATATATTTGGAAATATTAGAATGCTACTGTCAGAATATTATGTGTATTGTAGAAGGGATACCCGAAGTGCTAATAATATATTTATTCAAGATTAAATTGGATTATGGTAATTGTAAATTAGTAAAGCTTAAAAACAGGATTTGGATTTGTATAGATGTAATGTAGAAATGCATTAACCTAAATATGTTATACTATTTGAGGGAAATAGAGAGGGAACATTTAATGAATTAATTTGAGCTATATATATATGTGACTTTGTCTTTGGATGATTGATTACCCCATCACTCTGGTGTTTCTTGAGCACTCTGATGTAAAAATTAAAAAACTAATAAAACTTGTTTATAAAAGATTAGCCATCTTGCTCGCACCCATTGTCGGCACCTTTTAAAAGACACTAAATTTGCTCATCTGAATTATGAATGACAAGGTTGAAAATGCCAAGTGAGTTTGCCTTCAATCCTGAACAAAAGTAGATTTTAACCATAAGCTTAAGAATGTAAAGAATCTGAAATGAATGACAAAAAATTAAATAAGGTTTTGAAGTTTGCAAGATTCTAAAAAGACTAAGGGTCCAGGTAAATAGGGAATATTGAAACTATTATAGTAAGATTTGGAAATTAATTATAAAAAAGAAACAATTTCTCAAGAGAAATACATTGTGTTTTAATTTTTGCCTGATACAATAAAAATAAATAATTTCATGATTTTTAAAACTGGACACTGAAAGATTTTAGGTAGGGGAAAAATATAAGTGTACAAAATGGTGCAAGACGTTATAACAATGGAAGCATTGAAGAAGGCTTTTGAAGAATTGAGTCATAAAATAATAGTCACAATATCAACATCAGTAATGATGTTTGCTTCTACAAGAGGATGATATATACTGAATGTAAGCTGACATTCAAGACCGAGAGAAGCAATAGACTGTGGTAGCAATGCAATTTATTAAAAAGTAGAGAAGTTTATAGTTTATATGTCAAGGTTCTGACTAATGACACACTTCAAAGAACTTTCAGGCATTGTTTAACCTAAAAAGCATTTATTAGCTGTGTAACAGAGTGTCAGCACGGCATGAAGGATGCCAAGATCTGAATTTCCCTTCCTTTGCACATAACATTCCAGATATTTCCCCTCCCTTATTTTGGGGTCATGATTCACATCCTTCAATTAACCTGGGGGGCAAAGATTCACATCCGTTCCCTTCTGTGTGCTTTTTCCTTCTCTCCCGTCTCATATGAATTAACTCTAAAAATACCAGAGAGTTCTGCATATTTTGTCAAAACAAGAATATTCAATATTAGCAGCGTTGACATCCAGCCCCCCCTTAAAAAAAAGATAGGTCCTGTATGTGAACAAGAGCATATGTCAGGGATTATTTCTTGGTTTTTTGGGATTTTTTTCAGGAAACTTTTTGATGAGTCGGTCAGCCTTCACATTGCTAGATTTCACCCAAGTAGCTTCAGACAGCAGGTACCCATTCCATTGTACTAGGTACTGCAATTTCCCTTTAAAAATTCTAGAGTCAAGAATATGTTTCACTTCATAGTGAGTCTGACCCACTATTATGAGGGGTCTGGGCGCTTTCTTAGGGAGAGGCCTCAAGTGGAGCCCCAACAAGGTTTTAATAAGCTGTAATGGAAGACAGGATGAATCCTTCCTAAAAGTCTAGGGAGTTTCAGTTCTACTGTGATGGGGTTGATGATCCTTATGATGGGGAAAGGCCCCAAGAATTTTGGTCCCAATTTCTTGCTGGCATAAATATTTAGTTGACAGATAAACCTTTTCCCCAAATTGGAATGTTCTTAGGGAGACCTCCTTTTATCAGCCTGCCTTTTATAGGTTTCAAAAGTCTTTTTTAAAGCAGTTTTTCTGTTTCTCCAAACTTCTTCCTACCCCCTCACCCATTGGTCAAGTGTCTGGGAAGCGGAGGGCACCTGAGGCTATTCAGGTATTGGGCTGAACCCTTTTCCTGTGGCTACTCTGAAAGGTGTGTAGTTGGTGCGCCTCCGCGAAAGGGAGGAGGTCAGTCCAGTTTGTCTGTTGATAGGAAACATAGCATCTAAGATATTGCTCCACCATTTTGTTAGCAGATTCTGCAGCCCCATTAGTGGCCAGATGAAAAGCAGATGATAAGCCTTGAGATGATCCAATTAATTTAAGAAAACTTTGCTGTGAACTGCACCCCCCTATCCGAAATTATTCACTTAGGGGCACCATGCAGCTGGTAGATATGTTTCAGGAACAGTTTGGTCAGCTGTTGGGCAGATGGGCATCCTTTGCAGGCAATGAAATGAACCTGTTTTGAGAACAGATCTATTACAGTCCAGATGACAGTATTTCCTCTACTTTCAGGTAGGGCTACTATAAAGTCCATAGCTATTTCTTCCCATGGTTGAAAAGGGTCTGCCACTGGTTGCAGTAACCCAGGGGTTTTCTCTGGGATTCTTTTCATTGCGGCACATACAGTACAGCATTTTACATAGTTTTCCATCTCCCCTTTCAGCCCAGGCCACCAACATTGCTGGTGGGTGAGGTGTAGGGTTTTTAAATATCCATCATGGCTGTGCTTGAGAGCATTAAGATGGAGGGCTTTGGGCAAATATAGTTTCCCCCCTTTGTAAGCCAAGCCATCCCTGTACGTTAGGGAGGTTTGATTATCTTGGAACCATTGATCGTTGAGGATCTCTTGTTTTATTTTTTTTACCTCAGGGTCATCAGGATTGGGGACTCTGTGAGGCATAAGTTGAGCAGCACTTTATGGATTGGGGATAATTGCCTCGTTAACCTCCTCCCGTTCACTTTTGTATTGGGGTAACCGGGATAGCACATCAGCTAGGAAGTTTTTTCCTCCTGGTATGTACTTTAGAGTGAAGTTGAAGTGGTTAAAGTACTGTGCCCACCGCACTTGCTTTGGGGACAATGTGCTGGGAGTTTTCAGTGCTTCTAGATTTTTGTGATCTGTCCATACTTCAAATGGCACCTTGCTCCCTTCTAGATAGTGTCGCCAGTTTAATAGTGCCCACCAAATCACGAAGGTCTCTTTCTCCCAGATTGCCCATCTCCGTTCACTTTCAGTAAATTTCTTAGAGGTGTAGGTGCAGGGTTACAAGACTTTTTGTTCTTTTGCAGTAATACAGCTCCAACTGCCATATCGCTGGCATCGGCTTGAATCACAAAGGGCTCCCCTGGGCTGATAACTCCCCATAGGACAGTTGAAGGCAGTCTTCCACTTGTCTCCCTCTTTTATTCTTACCCAGTAATATGCCTGTCTCAGGTCTAATTTAATGAAGACACTCCCCTTAGTCAGATGGGTTAATAAGTCCTTTAGGAGGGGGAGAGGGTATTTGTTTTCCACACTCACAGCATTGAGACCTTTATAGTCTATGCAGAGATGAAGAGACCCATCTTTTTTTTGTTGAACAACACAGGGGCTCCCATGGTAAATTAGGCCCATTCAATGAACCCCCTCGCTAGGTTTTTGTTCACATATCACTGCATCTCCTCCATTTTGAGTGGGGACATAGCATACATTCTCGGGCATGGGAGTTTGGCACCAGTTCGATAGAGCAGTCAGGTAGTGAGGAGGTAGGGCATCACATTATTTTTCATTAAATGCCTCCACTAGGCATATTCATTGGGAATAAGTGGTTCACCTGGCAGTGGTGAGGCAGCCATGTGCACTCGCTCATTGGGTGGCCTAAGTGTCCCGCAATGTCGGTTGAATCAGCGGGAGGTTTAGGTCCAATAGGTAGTCTCACAGTTCTCATTCCTTTTTCCCACCAGATAAACGGCTTCCATTTGTCCAACTAGGCTAGCCCTAGGATCACAGTCTCAGTCATTTTTGGAGCCACTAGGAAACGAATAAACTCCCAGTGCTCACCTATTTCTAGGTACAGGGGCTCAGTTAATTGCATGACAAGAGTCCCTCCCATCAGGGAGCCATTGGCTTGCTCAAACCTCACAGGTTTGGAGAGCTGTTTTGCCCGTTTGCCCATTTTCATGGCAAACGGCAGACTAATAATGCAATGGGTACATCCAGAATCAATTAGCACATTTAAGTCCATTTGTGCCCCAGACTTAGGGATTATAGGTTTGGCCGCCAGTGAATAAGGCAGGATTTGTTGACTCACCATCGGGTTGTTCTCTCCTTCATTGTCGCTATCAAAGGAGGGTAGAGCAGGGCCGGGTCCCCCCAGAGTCCCAGCATCCTCCTGTGTATGGGGTGTAATCTGGGAAACAGGTTCTTATGTGACCCAGTTGGATTTTTCTCTCGTTAGCTGCTGGGCAGGTGTCCATCTTGTTGCTGGTTCCGGTCTGCTCTGCAGTCGGGGATAGGAGACTGGACAGGTTGCTGCTCAATGTCCCTCTTGTCCACACCGAAAACACTTAATTGATGGGCCTGTGGGTGGCCTGGGTCTCTCAGCCATCACAGTAATTGGAGGTTTTCGTGGGGGTGATTGCTGTCAGGGTTGCTCTGGCGGCTGGTCAGATTCAGGTGGGGGAAGCTTCTTATAGTGGGTGAGTTGAATGTCTAGCTTCACTGCTGCCTGGTACCATTCTTGCAGCTGATCAGGTACTGCTCGAAAGATGCAGGCCTGAGAGAGGTGATCATCTAATCCCCCAATGAAGTAATGGATTAGGGATTGCTCAGGCCATTCCTCTATTCAACCTGATATCTTGCAAAATTCTCGCACGTAACCTAGGGCAGGCCTGCTGGCTTGTTTTATTTTGTGGATTTGTTCTCCTGCTTTAAGAGCAATAGATGGGTCCTCAAATCTTTCTCTCAGCTCTAGGAGGAAAAGGTGGGGGTCCTCCAATTCAGGGGCTTGCTCATTGTATAAATTGTTCAGCCATTTGGATGCTTCTCCCTCTAGGCTGGACACAATCACAGCCACCATGGCCCCCAGATCTGGGTAGAGATAGGCCCAGCAATTCAAATGAGAACACACTTGGGTGAGGAAAAAAAACAGCTTCTCTTGGTCCCCATCAAAGCTTGCTCTGAAAAGTGGTGCAATTATAGGCTGTTAGGGCCCCCACAGTGGCTGTTGCTGCTTGCCCCGTCCTGGCTGCAGATTTATGCCCAGGAGTTGACGTTTGGGGGCTGTGGCCAATCTCCTTGCTGTGGTCGTTCTCCTATCAGCTGCTGATCTCCGGGCTTCTGTACCACTCCAAGCTGTTGCAAGGCTATTAGCTGTGGCTATTAGCTGTAGCTCTAGTAGCTGTGGTAAGCTCAGAGATTGTGGAATATCTATCTGCTGGGTTTGCCAATCTCCCCATTGCTGCAGAGGCCTCAGACTGGGATTCCCTCTCTCTTCAGGGCTGGAGTCCCTGGCAGGGGAAGACAGGATCTGAAAGGCTTTTTGATCTGCAATGGAAGAGCTGTAGGCTCCTTTCTGCAGGAATTGATTTTTGCTTTTCACCTCTGGGTTTTGAAATCTTTCCAGTGACTCAGCCAAGGCTTGAGTGGCAGGCAATTCATTTGCTGTCCACCATTGTTCTTTTGAAGTCTCTGCTTCCAGCTGGGAGATCTGCCAGAGTTCTCCCTTGGCTTGCCAGCTGTCGCTCCCCCTCCCGGGAAAGCTGTTGCTGCAGCAGTGCTGGCTTCAGGCAATCTTTCTTCTTCCATAGTGAGATCTTCCCCGAATCTTTGACAGTCTATCCCTTTAGTTTAGGAATAGTGACTGGAGGCCGGAGCCCAGACCCCTTAACTGTTTTTTTAAAAATTGCGGATCTTGGCATGTTGTCAAGGTTCTGACTAATAAAACACTTCAAAAAACTTTTAGGCATTGTTTAACCTAAAAATCCTTTATTATCTGTGTAACAGAGTGTCAGCATGGCATGAAGGATGCGAAGATCTGAATTTCCCTTCCTTTGCACATAACATTTAAAGCATTTCCCCTCCCTTATTTTGGGGTCATGATTCACATCTTCCAATTAACCTGGAGGGCAAAGATTCCACTTCTGTTCCCTTCTGCGTGCTTTTTCCTCCTCTCCTGTCTCATCTGAATTAACTCTAAAAATACCAGAGAGTTCTGCATATTTTGTCAAAGCAAGAATATTCAATATTAGCAGTGTTGACATTATAATTACAGTTAAGCAAGGCTTTATATCTGTTCCTTCCTGAGTAGAACCTCTTACTTTGTTTTAAAGCACCCTTTGGTAATAAGGCAGGATGGCATACATGTTTTCATATTTGATAACCAAGCTTTATTTGTTATTCTAGGAAGCACAACAGTTGAAGTAACATTACAGTTGAAGGGAGTTAGGGAAATAACAACATCCATTTAAGGGGTTCAAGAAAGACCTTGATTCTGGATCACCCTGATGAATTTATGAATCTGAATCTTCATAGTACAAATCCACTGCCATAGACCCTAGGTCTGTGCAACTTGTGGTTGATCCTCTTTGATTAGGTGCCACACATGATCATAGAGGCAAATAGGGACACCTCTGCAAAGCACAGAGGAAGGATTTATTTGCCCGATCAGCTGCTTTGCTTTAACAGAAACAGCTTCTCTTGCAAGCATCTATTATTACTTTTCTGTCCTACCTGTTCCTCCAGAAGGGTTCCAGAGACAATCAGCAATTCTTTGAGATGGCTTTTGGTAAAACTGTCCTATCTATAGTTTAGTCATTATCTGTTTCTCTCCTATTCAGTCCGTGGCAGAAATCATATATCACTTGACATGTGTGGGGGTTTTTTTGAATGGTTTCTTTTTGAGGATTTTTGTTATAGTTTGGAAAAATAATATCTGGACAGCTTTATCTATTTTTCTAACAAATTCCAGAAACAGTAGACAATTTTCAAACGGGATCAGAAACTGTTGGTACTATTAACACTCGTAATATTTCCAGACTCAAAATCTTCAGCCTTACAAAAAATGTGCATTTCCAAGAGCATTGGGGCAATAGAAAATTCAAATAATACAAAATATATACTATGCAATATGATAGGATAAATAAAAATAAAGTAACTCCCAAACTTTGGTGAGATATAAACATTTTTCTGTATTCCATTGCAATGACAGTTTCCACAAACTCCAATTATACTTTTCACAGACTGGGAGAGCCAGTTCAGTCTAGTGGTTAAGCACCAAGCTAGAAATCAGGAGACAGTGAGTTCTAGTCCCACTTTAGGCATGAAAGCTGGCTGAGTGAGTTTGGGCCAGCACTCTGTCTCAGCCCAACTCACCTCACAGAATGGTTTTCGTGGAGAAGATAGGAGGAAGAAGAAGTATTAGGCATGTTTGTCACCTTGAGTTATTTATAAAAATAATAAAAGGTGAGATTAAATAAATAAATAAAAAGTATCAGTGTTTTCAAGATAAGAAAAGGGAATATAGTTCAGGAATAGGGCTTCTAATTTGTATTCAGAAAGTTCCCAGCATAATTCCCTAGATAGATTTAGGAATCACATTGGCCTCAAACCACAAAGACTAGTATTAGTAAAAACAGATAATGTAGCTAATTCTGAAAGTAATGCACCATTGCTATGGCATAAATTTGTATATTCCAATACTGGAATTAGGATTCTTTTTTTTTTTGACAAATCATGGGAAATTATCAAACTTAGATGAAAGGCAGCTTTGCTTAAAGAAAAAATAGAAACTATACATTCTTAGATCTTCAGTACTGAATTTCTATCATGGAACAGCACGCTAAACAACAAAGCATGTAAATGTGGAAGATAGAAGGTTTATGTTATAGTAGAATCACTATGTAAGCTAGGCATGTCAAACTGCCAGCCCACGGGCCGGATGCATCACACTAAAACCGCACTCACCCCATTGCTGGCAATGGGGAAAAAGTCACAATACGTTGCACAATGTCATGTGACATCGCAAGTTTGACGTGTCTGATGTAAGCCAGTGACAACCATTTTCTGCATGACAGATTTGTCATATAACCCAGCTACCTCCCCCCAAAAAAGAATAAATAAATCCGGAGTGCTCATGAATAAATGCAGCATAGATAAGGCCTACATAATTTAGAAATAATCATTGAAGAATTAAGAACTACTGTTATCTTTTTTTATGTATAACCTCTAATATTTTAGGCTACAACTGATATGTATTATGCATCTACATGAAACCAATGTTTTTAGGGCTGTATTTTCTATGGTTAAGAAGAGCACTGTCTATGATTAGATTGGAGACTGAATGTAACATTATAGCTGACCTATTCATAGCCATTAAATGTTCTGTGGTAAGAGGTAATTTGGTTAAATTGTAAAATCTATACTGTTCAGGATGATTTACTACAACACAAACCAAAACACAGATAAAGTACTCATGCTACACAAGGTGTGAGCATTTTATCTATTAAGCTTCAGTTCCTTAAACTAAATTAATTTAATGGGATCCACTAACTGCAGCTAACAGATTCCTTCCTTTTCTTTTTCATCCAGGAGGAAACTTTCATATATATATATATGTTTTCTGAGGTTTTCACGGGTGTTTGTATGTAGGTCTTTGGTTGTTCGGGTTTTCTCCCGCGTAAAATTGGAAGTGTCTTGGCGACGTTTTGACGAAGTCCCATTTGTCATCTTCAGGCTGGTGTTTTTAGCTTCGTGCTTCGAGGAGCAATGTGTGATCTTAGCTGTTTCTTCCTTTTAACTGCCAGTGGGGGTATGAACTGACTGGGTGGGAGCTTGGCTGTGTTCTGATTGGGTGGAGGTGTGTTCTGATTGGTTAGGGGCTTGGCTGTGCTCTGATTGGCTGGGGGTTGGCTGTGCTCTGATTGGCTGGGGGAGTGTTCTGTTTGGTTGTGCTCAGGTTAGTCTGAGTTGCAGGGGGGTTTAAGATTTTGGGCTGCCTTGCTATTTTTTGGCTTCGCGTTCGTGGTTGTGCCTCATCTTCATGGAGGGTGTCAGTTTGCTTCATGTATGGATTGGAGGGGTTTAAAGTGGCTAATGATGCAGCTGTGGTCTGGCTTCTGGTTTGTGGTCGTGCCTCATCATCGGTGTGGCTTTGGGTTTGCTTTTTGCGTGGATGTGTGGTGGTGACATCCTGTGTGGTTTTTGTGAGTGTGGGTCTGGTATCATTTTTTGTGTTAGGGAGTCGTTTGTCAATAACGGCGGGTTTCCAAATGGCTGGTAGGCGGGAGGTATCATCTCGCTTGTTCATGCTGTGTGGGCGTTTTTCTATCTCGATGGCTTCTCTGATTATTCTGTTATTAAAATGTTCACTTTTGGCAATGGTTCTGGTATTTTTAAAGTCAATTTCATGTCCTGTGGCTTTAAGGTGTTGGACCAGGGAAGATGTTGGTTCCTCTTTTTTGACTGAGTTCTTATGTTCTTCAATGTGTGCACTTATTCTTCTGTTGGTTTGTCCGATGTATGTGTTGGGACAAGCAGTGCATGGGATTTCATATACTCCTTGATTTTCTAACTCAATTTTATCTTTGGGGTTTCTAAGGATGGTGGATATTTTTCTGTTTGTGCAGAATGCTGTTTTGATGTTGTGTTTATGGAGGATCTTACCGATTCTGTCTGTGGTGCCTTTTATGTATGGGAGGAGGGCTTTGCCATTTGCTTATTCTTTGTCTTGGATTTTAGTGGGGGTTTCTTTTTGGATTAACCTGTTTTGTTTTTTCCTAACGCAGGACACCTTCGACATCATAGAAAAGCAAGGGCATTATCTTTTAGCAATGGAGATGTCCAGAGCAGCTTTTTCTGGGAAGCGAACGGACATACCACCATCCCTCCCCCACTCCGGAGCACGAGGAGACCACTCATTCCTTTTATAAACTGCCTGCCTCAACGTAAAGCTTACCGGGCTTCTGGGCTGGGCCAGCATCAGGGAGCTCCAGAAGTAGCGCCCGAATGTGGCTCCACCCTCGCCGGGCCAGATCCCTACCTGCTCGGGCTTTCCTCCACCTCCCACTCTCCTCGCCTGGAGACAGATAGAGAAACAGTGTCTCGGTTCCTAAAACCATCAGAAATCTATGTTTTCCGATGGTCTTAGGCGACCCCTGTGAAAGGGTCATTTGACCCCCAAAAGGGTCGCGACCCACAGGTTGAGAACCACTGGGTTAGCATAATATGTGATCTTCAATAGCTTCATGGATTTTAAGGTTAAAAATCACAAAATCTGATGTCAGTCATGTTTATTGTTAAAATCATAATTCTCTGTTGATGACTAAAGTTTACTGAATATAACTTCAATTGAATATAAAGATAAGAGTTCCTTGACTCAAAGTGTCTACATGGATATAACCATGATTTCTTTGCTTCAGTAAAGAAATTGTTTCTTATTGCCTTCTTTTAGGATTTTTTTTTAAAAGGCCTCTGTATACTGCTGGTCTCTTATCTGAGTACAAACCAGTCCCAAACCTACTTAGTTTGTTTTGAAATCATCCAAAGTCAGCTAGATGCTATGGCATGATGGGACTTACTCAGTGGTGGGATTCAAATATATGAACAACCAGTTCTCTGTGTGGATGCTGCTTCCGGAAGTTCGTTCTGGGCCTGGGCAACAAAAAAAAGCTACCTGTTCTACCGAACTGGTGCAAACCGGCTGAATCCCACCACTGGATTTACTTCAATTCATGCACTAAATTATGAGATAAGAGATATTATAATATTCAACAGATACTTGAGGTTCTAGATGAGTGATATTCTCGCTAAGACTGTGAAAAAGACTGTGAAATGATGGTTAGTAACAATTGAATACAGAAGAAGAATTGAATAAAGGAAATTATCCAAATGCAGAAAATAGAATTAAAATATTCATTAAATACATTGGTCCGATTAAGGCTGGCATGCCAGTAAGTTGAAGGATCAGAAGACAAAATCACCACCTATGAAACATCCAAACTTTGTTGAATAAATGCAAGGTGATAAAAACAAAACCCATGTGATATATTTGCACTGACTTGTCAATGATTGCTTATGGAGTAAAGCTTCCCTGGATATTGATTGAGAATCAACAGAATAAGAGAAGTCAACTCTGCTGCTAATAACTGTCATACACCTCTGACCTGAACTGCTGACTGAAGACTTTGACAAGTTCCAAACAGGATCTCAAAGATGGAATTGGACCTTTCTATAGATTCACCTGAGAGAAAAACTGCTGAAGTGACAAGTAATTCATGGAGCCCGAGTCGTGTTTCATAGAGTGCAATCAAATTCCCAGCTTTTTCAAATAAAATATGCATCAAGCACTTTTGACTCAGTCTGTTGAATTTGAGGAGGCTACTAGTGCAACTCAGTTTGAACAGAAATATGTCACAAGAGGCAAATATGAATCAGGTTGTTGCAATTCTAAAATGGATTTTTTTAATTGTTCAGAAGATCTCTAAAGGAAGCAAAGTGACATTTTCACTACTGACAGACTGTCCTGATCAGCTAGCAGAGTCTTTCTTTCTTTTTTTCCCTGCTCATTTCTACTTAACCTCATGCTTGTTCTCTTTCTCGTACACCTACCCAGATTTTGCAATAAACTCTCTGTGTTAATCACAGGTCATAACTGTATTTTTAATAACAGGTTTACATTATGTGTGGGCATTCATATCTGTGTGTGTACTTCAAGGGAGAAAAATGGCTATGCAGAGATGTATTATACATAATAAAATTATTCTAATCAGCTTTAATTGGAAGTATGCATTCAATTTTCAATTAATTATTTAAAAGCTAATAGGGACTAGAGGCTAAAACATATAAGGAACAGTTGCTGGAATATGTCTAGTTTAACAAAGAGAAGGACGAGGGGTGACAATGCAGCAGTGTTCCAATATCTCAGGGGTTGCCACAAGGAAGAAGAAGTCAAGCTATTCTCCAAAGCACCTAAAGGCAGGACAAGAAGCAACGGATGGAAACTAACCAAAGAGAGAAGCAACCTAGCACTAAGGAGAAATTTCTTGACAGTTAGAACAATTAATCAGTGGAACAATCAGCCTCCAGAAGTGGTGAATGCTCCAACACTGGAAGTTTTTAAGAAGAGACTGGACAGCCATTTATCTGAAATAGTATAGGTTCTCCTGCCTGAGCAGAGAGTTGGACTAGATGACCTCCAAGGTCCCTTCCATCATCATCATCATCATCATCAACAACAACAATAATCTCTACAGATGCAATGCACTCTTTCTTTCTTTAAAAGAAATTGGTTTTTTTGTTGTTGTTGCTTGCAATCTGAAAACTCCTCTTACCATTAATACCAACTGCATATGAGACCTCACAGTACCCTGAGGAGATCAGACAGTCCAGAATTATATTGAATTTCTTTAAACAGGGAACAACAAAATAACCCTTGGTGACTGATGGACCTGACAAGGTTTTCAGAGGGAACTGGGGGTTATACCTGAATCTCTGCTGCATGTTCCAGTTGAGGTCCTGATTCTTCTCTGAAATAAAGAGGTGGCTGAGGCCTTGGATGGGACTGTGCCTGAGCAGCCTCTTCTGGCCCATCACTGCCTTGCATTCCCTGTAGTTCAGGGAGAAATTAAGCAGTTTAAAAGGGTCACAAGGCACTTAGAGCACTGCTGAGGGATGAATCTGACCGAACTTACCCTAGAGGATTCGTGCTAGGAGATAACGCAGGCAAAGTGATGGTAGGGAAGATGCATTTTAAAATCCTTTTGAATTAGGTATAAATCAGAAAATGGCACTCGTTTAATCTAGCATGAAGGCTTGTTTGATGCAGAGGTTAAGGCACCAGGCTAGAAACAAGGGGACCATGAGTTGTAGTCCTGCCTTAACCACAAAGCCAGCAGGGTATCCTTGGACTAGTCTCTGTCTCTCAACTCTAGGAAGAAGACAAGGGCAAATTACTTCTGAAATCTTGCCAAGAAAATGCAAGGACTTGTTTAGTGGCCAAGAGTCAACAAATGAATTGAAGACCCAGACATACACAATCTAGCTCAATACACCTCAACTGCCACATCCCTAATGAAATCAATGGGGCTGTGAAAACATGGCTGTTTGGTGGAACACTTCGAGGTATTAAATTTGGGACAATGCTGGTAGATAAAACCAGTGTTGTGACACTGTTGTTGTCTTTGATCTTTTATTGCTATTGCTGTTGTTGTTGTTGCTGTTGTTGTTGTATTCTGCCCAGAGCTGATTAGAACATAGCAACATATAAATTGCAATTTTTTTTTTTAAAAAAAAAACCTGTTGAATTTAAATGAGCAAAAATAGAAATGTTCTAGAAAATATTGCTCAGCATGGTCTGGAAAACAAATCATTATCATGGACAATGATAATCTGGAAACTCCAAAGACTTCAAACAAAATTACATTGAAAGTGGGGAGCTTGACAGTAAAGTGTCAGCTGCAAGAGACAAATAATTCCAAAAATTGCATTTTCCACAAAAACAAATGTACTCTTCTGGGGTAGGGGGGATGATCAAAAATTCATGTTTCTATCAGGTGCTTTCCTGTTCACCTTGAAACTACTCTTTTTTGGTACCTTTCCCTTTTCTCTCATGTGTCTTCAGAACAGTTGGCCTCAACTGACAGTTCTGCTATTTGTTTCTGCCTGGTGAAAAACAAATAATTTTGTTAGTAATCATCTGTGTCATCATCATGTCAGGAGAGCATTGTGAATGTCACTGATGAACTGACAGACAAGGGAACAAGATACATGAGTCTCAATTTGATCACCGGAGTGTGGAGAGAATCAGAACATGGGATGAGGTTGCTCCTGGGAGGTCTCTGCTCAGGTGCCAATCTAAAGGGACTCCTTGAAAAATGAAGCAGTTGAAAAGACAATGGTGTCTATAGCAATGGTGGCAAAAACAATGAGAAATGGGGTGAGAGCAGTGGTGAGATTCAGCTGGTTCGCACCACTTCAGCACAACCGGTAGCTAATTTTTTGTGGCCCAGGTCCAGAATGGACTTCCAGAAGCGGCATCCACACTGAAAACCGGTGGTTCACCTATTTGAATCCCACCACTGGGTGAGAGATTCTAACCTGTTTTTCTAACCCAATTGTATGCCAATCACTTTTATAAATGGGGGAAATCAACAGAGATTACAAATAAGTCAAATCTCCCCAAACTGACCGAATGAACGTTTTGCATACTTTTCAGCACACTTGAAACAATAAATAAGTTTAGGTTTGTGGCAATCCGAGTGGCAAAAATCCAAATTAAGACAGAGAAAGGATAACAAGTAGCTGGCATAAAAAATATGTTAGCAATAAAAGAATCTGCACTTTCAAATGAAGTTTGTTATAACATGACCTCTATCACCTGATGTTGCATTTAATTTATGCATGCCTATCATAAAATCATTTCAATATTTCTGTAATAAATGGCCAATTGACTGAATTTTATAAAATTAGTATCATAAATACTATAAAGCATGCATTTAAACATTCATAACATATTCATGAGTTGTTAATAAACTGTTCTTGAACTTAGTAGAAAAAGAAACAATTTCACTGATATACATTTTTAATGAGAAATATTTATCACTATATTTGAATAATATTTCAATAACTACAGACAATAACTACAATACTCCTCACATCCTGGACATAAACTTTTCAATTCCTCCCCTCAGGACACTGTTATAGAGCACTGCATGCCAAAACAACTAGACCAGGGGTAGGCAACCTTGGCTCTTTTATGACTCATGGACCAACTCCCAGAATTCCTGAGCCAGCCTTGCTGAGCGGAAAAGGAGAGGCTTCCAAGCTGAGCCATGCTGGCTCAGGAATTCTGGGAGTTGAAGTCCACAAGTCATAAAAGAGCCAAGGTTGCCAACCCCTGAACTAGACTCAGGGACAATATTTTTCCCTTGTGCCATCATTCTGCTGAACACCTAATCCTCACAGTATTGTCTTATAACTAAATATATATCCTTTTTCTACAGCTGTAGTATTATTATTATCTTTCTCATCTTATCTACTAGCCCCTCTTATTGGTACATGATTATGATTATTATTACTCTGTTGCTTTGCATGTATACTGAGAGCTTCCGCACTGGAGACAAATTCCTTGTGTGTCTAACAACATTTGGTCAAATAAAGTATTCCATTTCATTCCATTCTCCTGGATCACAAATCTCAGTTTGTTGGCCTTATTCAAAGCTTTGGAAATTATCCAAATCATTACCTAACATGCACAAGTACAAGTGTTGTTGATGTTGTTGTTGTTGTTGCTGCTGCTATTTGTATCTGAGTAGAAAAGTATGAAATTGTATGCAAATTAGATATTTATGACAGTGTCAAAACTGTCAAATTTCATTGATATTAGCTCTTTTCTTTTTTTTTCTTTTCACTTCTCATCCAAGAAGCTTCTGTAGCTTCATCTTCAAAGAAAAAGAAAAAATAAGAAAGTCTAGTTGCCTTGAGAAAAAGCATCTTTGGGAATTATCAAGGATAAAACTACACACACACACCCCAAAGCTTGTAGACAAACTATTGCATGTAAACTGTAAATTTGCCTTGATGATGTTACCTAGTCAGGTAATGAAATGTCTGCAAGCGCACAGCTAATTTCAGAGCAAACCAGCACCTCCATAGTTTAGAACACACACAGCATAGACAAAGGCATATCAGAATTTTATGATTCTAAGTGCTGTGAAAGATGTTCTGAACATAATAATTACAAACTATCTATTATCCTTATTTGCATATGTTTAAAAGACAGAAATGCTTCAACAATGAGATTATCTCATTAAGCAAAAGAATTTCTACTGCCATATTTTCAAATACTACTGTATTTATGACATACTGGACTCTTCATTACTCTGCCCACTGCCTCCAGTCTTTGGTTTTCTCATAGTACCAGAAATTGAACAATTCAAGGATCCAACAGTGAGGGCACATTTCATCCCTAGGTGGCTTGTGTTATTGGGAGGAGAGTCCAAATAATGTGTTCAGCATCTCTTTTCCCACAGAGTCCCATGTCTGATATTGATCTGCCTCTTTGTTCAATCACTTATTACCTGCTGGAAATTCTCTTCTCCTAATGATTTCTTTTTCTTTCATGACATGCTGTGGTTTACCTCTTCTTTCCGCTGTCTGTTCTGTACCAAGTTTCTCTGTTGCTTTGTTCACCTGTTTCAGTCTCCTCCACCATGATAAGTAGCTTTTGATTCTGGAATGATAAACCAAATATTGTTGTACTATTCATAGCATTTGAGATAAAAATCAATCTCTCAATATGATTTATACATCTGACTTTCACCCTCCCTTCAGTTGCAAGACTGAACATTAGTATCAGGTCCTTGCATGAATTAAGAATCTTAATTTCCCTATAATTACATCCAGCAGGAAAATGTATAGAAAAGCAAGTTAACTCTAACACCAAAATGTGACCAGACTGTCTTGGCAAAATGATTTGATCATAAAGAGACAGAAATGTCTGAATTACTGAACAACCACATATATAGGAGAATATCTATTCAATTGTAGGTCTGTGCATTGCTGGGGATTCAGTCCTTTCTCATTGCCTCCCAACAAAGCATGAAGCAAAAAGAAAGGAAGTATCTGTTGCTTAAAATAAAAAAAAGGAAAGAAAGGGGAGAGAAGTCCTAAATAAAAGGGTTTCTCGTGACTCAACTCTTGACTCATGACTCTGATCTATGCTTGCTCTTTAACATTATTTAATTTGCTGCTCAGTAGAATAGAATGAAGGAGGAAAAGCAGAGGAGAGAAGGAGTTTAGAGGTGATCCACAGAGTCCTGTAGAGACAGACCCGTTTATTCTGGCCTGCAGCTCTGTGACTGGCAGATATTTTCCCACTGCGTACTTAGTGACATGTTGAAGGGGAAAGACAACAAAACCAGAGGAATCAAACCAATGGTTAAGCGTATCACAAATCAAATTCAGTTTGGCATCATTCATAGGTGTGTTTTTTTTTCAAAGAATAGCTAGCCCTATAGTTCGTAACAGGGGGAATCCCCAGAGAAATGACATCCTGCTTTGAATTAATTCCATTCTGCAACTTTGCTAAGTCCATCAGAGATTTCTTTTTTAAGCTCAAGTAGGACAGACTATTGTTCAGACTTTGGGTATAAAATTGTATCCCCCTCAACATCTCATTCCTTTAAAGGACATGCAACCCTAACCACAAGATTTTGAAACAGCTCTTATGAACTCTCTACCCTATCCCAATAACTAAACACAAAACCCTTAATGACATCAACCCTGCTACTAAATGCTACAAGTTCTTTTCCCATTCACACAGCTCAAACATGTCAATCTTCTAAGTGAAGAATAAATAAAGGCATTTCTTGATCTTTTAAAAATGGCAATTCCCACTTCCGGTGGTGACGGCCACGCCGATGTTGGCTTTTTTTTTAGCCTTCTGCCCTGGGATGTGTCAAAGCCTGCTGAGACAGCGAGCAACAGCTGTCTCGCGGCTTGGAACCTCTCTCCCTGGGAGAAGGGGAGGAGATGAGCTTTCCTCAGATAGTGGTAGAGCTCCCCGAGACCCCAAAGTTTTTTTTTTTTTTTTTTTTTTTTTGGTGGTTGGAGAGTGAGAGCTCCCACGGAATCTGAAGTGTTCTCCACATTCCAGGATGCCTTTTCCTTGATTTTTCTTCAGAGCAAAGCTAGATGCTGCTTCCACATCTGCACTTAAAATGAACTTGTGAGTAAAATTTAAAGCAGACAGAGCTGACCAGGAGAGATTAAAATGGTGATTATTTTGAGACTTTAACTCTGGAAAAGAACTTATCTTCTCCTTTTTTTCAATTAAGAGTGGTGAAAAATGGCACTGAGAGGTTGATTCTTTGAGTGAAAGGACCAGAACTTCTATTTGGAACAATGTAATAGATTTAGTATTTATATAAAATGCAAGAATCTTCTTTTTTTCTTTTAAGGGGGCTTTTGTCTTTTTTCCTCCCCTTCTTTTTTTCTTTTTCTTTTCTTTCTTTTTTTGGTATTTGTTAGTTTTATAAGATTTTAGCAGACTTTTTAATATGTGGTCTTTAAAAATAAAATGGCTTCAAAGCGTCTCGGGGCTTCTGTTGTTTCTAAAGCCTCGATCTTCCTGGTAATGCAGACAGCTCAGCAAGCTAAGTTTAAGGTACCACCACTTTCTCCATCGTCATCAGCATGTGCACTTAAAGATTTACAGGATGCCTTGGGAAATATGGCATGACAGATTAAAGAAGAGATGGAGGAATTTTTTGAAAATAAAATCAGAGAAATGAGAGAGGACATATTGTTCGCGTTTCAAAAGTTCATTGGTCATGTAGAACATCTGGATGATCGTATTGATGATGCTGTAGAAAATTTTGAAAAACTGGAATTGCAAAGTAGAAAATAAGGTGGAAATAATACAAGATGAAATTACTATGTTACAATATAGAGACATGGAATTTGCTTTAAGAATAAGGGGAATGCAGGAAAATATGCAAGAGGATTTGAGACAAGTGGTGGTAAAAAGATATATAGCTTTCATTTTGGGGGCTGAAGAAATACTGAGAGAGACGGTAAAAGTTTTTAGGGTTAATTCAAGGGTTGCGAGGCAGAGGAATTTGCCACGAGACATGGTTATTTATTTTTCTAGGAGATCACTTCATAATGAATATTATAATTTCTTTTAATTTATAGTGTATAAAAATAATTATGAGATATTATGGGTAAAGGTGTAGAAGAATTTAAATTCTAATGATCTCTGTTGGTGAGAATTTTAGTGATTAAGATGAATGGTTTGCTAAAACTTTTTAAGTAGGAGAGTGATAATAAATTTACTTAAGGGTGGGAAAGAAAAAAAGCAAAGAGCCAAGTTTATCAAATGTAAGTTTGTTGGTTGGGTTATATTGGAGGGAAAATCTTGGGTTTATTATGGATGAATGGTTGTTTAAAAGAAATATACACCTCGGCATGGAGAAGATGGATAAACTACATGTAGAGTAAATATGGGATTTAATGGATAAATTATGATTAGAGTTGATATGGGATTAAAAAGTATTATTTAGATTATGAATAATTTTTAGTTTTTAATTTGAAATTGCTTATATTGTTTTTTTAAAAATTTGCTTAAATTTGTTTTGTATTCGAGTTAAAGTACATTATTGATTTTGTTATTTGTATAGTTGGATAAGTTTATTTAGAATTTGCTTGTTTGTTTGTAACCCTGTAATCAGCTCTGGGAAGTGAGGGGGGGAGGGAGGAAGGGTGTTATTCTAGGGGGGGATATTGTTAAAAACTTGTATAAAACTTTCCAATAAAAAAATGGCAATTCCCATAAAGCAATGCATATGTTCCTAGGCCACCAGAATGCATATGAGTGTATGCATACATATGCACATATCAAACTTAGATAGATATGCAATCAAATAGCCTCTAACCCAAAAACGGGGAGCTTGTGAACATTCCATGTGTTTCTAAACTGTGACTTTAAGCATTCTAATTGATATAGGCATAGGTTAGATACATGGAACAGTAGCTGCAGAAATGATAACCAATAAATTTAATAGCAATAAAGGAAGACATTCACTTGGTGGAAGACTTCTTAAAAATGAAGCATGAATTGACACAAGAGATACTTCAGAACCAATTAATGGCTGCAATAAATTTATATCATATTCTTCATAATCCTCCTTTTTCTCTGAATTGGCATAATTAATAGCTAGTTAATACTTTTATTGTGTCAATTGTAATGTTGGAATTTAATTACTCATCCCTGCCACAAAGGTCTGAAAGCTCTGTTCAATTTATTCCCCTGCAGTATAATGCTTTTAAAATGAAATCATCTCGAGTAGAACTTTGAATGCATAAAAACATAATTTTGAAATTACATTAATGTTAATAGTCATGAGCTGACTTTGTAAGCCAAACCTATGGCATTTTTTGAGATAAAGGTAGATACAAAAATCATCAAATAATGCCTTGTACTATTCCTAAATAAAATAGGAAAAGTGCTTGTTAACTGCAAACCATTTCTCATTTAAGTTTGTATGAATCAAGTTTTTTTTAAAATCAGTATCTTAAAAAAATGAGACAATCTACATTACTATCTTCATCAGAGACCTAACAGTAGTATCTCAACAATAAGTTAGAGAGGGTATTCATAGATCTGTTTCATTTAAGTGTTTATTCTGGTGTGCTGCTGTGCTCCCCTCACACACACACACACACACAAGTACAGCAAGAGTTCTACAGGTGTTTATTCAACCCCCCAAACAGCTCCTCAGAAAACACTCCTGTTGCAGAGTTTCAGATTTTGAACTCAGCACAGACAGAGTCACTGGGTAACCAAGTCCAATAGGCACACACAAAGTCCAGGAAAGCAGTCCATGAGTCAAACAGGTCAGGATACACAGCAGGAGCACACAAGGCACATTGCTCCAGCAATAGTTTTTGGGGCGGAATTAAGTAGGCAACATTAGTGCAGCCCTTCATGAGACGTGAGGTTGCCTCTTCATGAGTTAGCTGACTGGTGTTGTGCCTGTCTCCTCTTTGCCCTATGTGTCTTTGGATCAGGAGGACATGTGGACTCTACCTCTTCCTCTTTCCTAATAGATAACAACTGTGGTTAGGCGTCCTCTCCTGGAGACTCCTGGCCAACTTTCTGCAGCTGTGCCTCACCTAACTCAGCTTCAGCCTGTCCCTCATCTGATCAACCCAGCTGAGGCTGCTCTGTCAGGTGAGCATTCTCTGAGCCCTGATCCAGGCCATCACTCAGCTCCAGTCTTTCTTCTGCTGACTCAAATTCATCCTCCTCCTCTGAATTCATGTCTGGAAAGGGGCCCAGAGGCAGATCCATGACATCTGGGGAGTTTCTGAATTGAATTATTTAATACTGATCTTTAATTAAAATTGAATTTACTAAGATCACCACTATGTAAAAAAAGATGTTGAGACTCTAGAAAGAGTGCAGAGAAGAACAACAAAGAAGACTAGGGGACTGGAGGCTAAAACATATGAAGAATGGTTGCTGGAACTGGGTATATCCAGTTTAATGAAGAGAAGGACGAGGGGTGACATGACAGCAGTGTTCCAATATCTCAGAGGTTGCCACAAAGAAGAGGGAGTCAAGCTGTTCTCCAAAGCACCTGAGGGCAGGACAAGAAGCAATGGATGGAAACTAACCAAGAGAGAAGCAACCTATAACTAAGGAGAAATTTCCTGATAGAACAATTAATCAGTTGAACAACCTGCCTCCAGAAATTGTGAATGCTTTACCACTGGAAATTTTTAAGAAGAGATTGGACAACAATTTGTGTGAAATGATATAGGACTTCCTGCCTGAGCAGAGGGTTGGACTAGAACAGGGGTAGGCAACCTTGGCTTTTTTATGACTCGTGGACTTCAACTCCCAAAATTCTTGAGCCAGCCATGCTGGCTCAGGAATTCTGGGAGTTGAAGTCCACGAATCACAAAAGAGCCAAGGTTGCCCACTTCTGGGCTAGAAGATCTCCAAGGTCCCTTCCAACTCTGTTTATTCTATTCTGTTCTGTTCATCAAATCTTAGGCAGAAAAGTGTTCTGGACTGAAAGATTTGTTATCAGCAAGGCCATCATTGTTTTAAGAATGTTCTTAAAATTTAAAAAATAGATGGGACCCCATCATTTCAAGAACACTTGGAACTCTCATCTCATCTCCCCTCTACCTCTGTACCATTGAAACATTGGGAGCAAAGCATTGAGATATATTTTTTCACCAGACATTATTCATTCTTTCTAGTCTATCTTCAGGTTTTCTTGTATTGCTATAAAGAGTTGTCATTCTATAACCAATTACGACTAGAAAAAAATAAGGTAGATGTGGAATCCTGCTAAATATTCCTTGTGAAATATAACACATTGCATTAAGTAAATATAGGCTTATTTAAGAGAGGAAAATCAAACAGCAACAAGTTGATTTTATTTACAAATTTGGAATCATTGTAAATTAGACTTAATTAAACTAGAATCTTGAGCAGTAAGATTAATCATACTTCATAATAAAAGCTGTAAATCGTAGAATATGAAATAACCATAGAGTGGTATTGATCATAGGAAAATATGAAAATAGCTCCTATACATCTCAAAATATTCCAACATCTTATGAAAATCAAATCCAGTCAGCTTCAAGTTATGAAGCTTTCATCACTGTAATTTTGAAGGCTGGAAAGGATTGTATCCATTCTACAGGTTATTACTTGATATCTCTGTTAAATGTTGATTCTAATATTTTTTTTAACAGCAATATTGGTGGGAAGATTACAGAAGATATCACTGGCAATAATTCATCATGCACAATATGATTTCATGAAAGGATGTCAAGCATCAGATAATATAAGACCCTTGGTTAATATAATAGTTTTATATGCTGATAGACAAGAATCTGTGGTTAACTTTGTTGGATGCAGAAATGGCTTTTGACATAGTTCGAATCAAGTTGAAGAAGTTTAGATTTCCCATAGAATGTGTTTTGGGATTATATATATATATATATAAAATCAAAATCCTTCTCTTGTACACAGTAATTACTAAAGAAATTATTTCACCAGTAATTAAAATGCAATGTGGATTGCATTTTATCCATCATCTACATAATGAAATATATCCATCAAGGATACCTCTTATCTCCTTTAATTTGGTATTGGAACTACTGCCATGCCTAATAAAACAAACATGTGAAATCAAAGGGATTTTACTTGAATTTTAGAATGAAATTGCCATATGCATATGGTATTTGGTTTCTTTTTTTATAACTATCATTTATTTTATACTTAGTTTCTCACAATTTATCAATCTTTACCTAAATAAGTTTTCAGAGATTGTAATGGATTTGTTTTTATTGTCCCAAAATTATTAAATACTTGGATTACTATTCTGAAGAAAACAAAGATTTGGATGAAAATATTCTTATATTTGTGTGAAAATGAATTTTACATAAATATTAGTGTATATTTTGAGAGTAGCAAAAGTATCTTTATTATGATGGTGATGGTTTTAATTTTCTGGATTTTAAATAATAACAGTGGGCTTATTTTTTAAACTTCGGTCATGTGGTGGAATGGAAAAAATATTGTCTATGTACCATTATAGATGGAACTTTGGAGTTATCATTTAACTTTACGGGCTTTGCAAGATCTTGATTCTAATCAGAGAAGACATTCTAATTATAGAGGACATCTAATCATAGAAAGCACACCATTGAATTCAGCAGGGCTTAGTCTCATAGCTATAAATAATTGTATGAGATTGTGTCCCATTCATTATATCTGCTTTGTTATTACAAATATTTTAAATGTCAGTAGAAAGAAAAAGAAAGCACACAAATAAAATATGTGCATGTTAAAAAACAAATTAAAAAATGAAATAAATTTAATTAACATGATGCACCTATAAAAACAAAGAGTACACCGGAATGAAAATAAATCCCTGCAAATTCCTAATGAGGGTCTATGGACTTGATAGTAAATAAATAAATAAATAAATAAATAAATAAATAAATAAAGCAAGCAAGCAAGCAAACATATAAAAATATTCCAAAAATATGTGGGATGGTAGTAGGGATTTTTTTTAAAAAAAAATGTAAAGACTTCCTTAAGTCAGGATTAACTCCAGGTGTTCTTAGAAGCTGCCTAAAGGTGATTTTCCATTGACCTTTCCTAGATTTCTCAATTTAGTATAAAGCTGGGTTTTCCTGGTGGAATCCCTTCTAATTATCAACCAGTTCTAGACCTGCTTAGCTTTTTCAAGATCAGCCCAGATCTGTTTAATGCTGCTAGCTTTCCTGGTTATTTTTCAAAAAAATACAAATAAATATGTAACTTGCCTTCATTAATATTCAGGTTTGCAAATTCTGAGAGTGATTGTCAGTTAGATAATTGTAACTTACTACTTACCTTCAGAAGCACAGATTCAGTATGCCCACAGTTGAAGAAAGGTCAAGCCCTAATGTGAAGCAAAGAATTTCTGCTATAATTCATATGTAACACCAGAGGTTTCTGCAAATACCTTATATCATTTTTTCCTCTTTACTGCTGACAACCTTTGTACTTGCTACTACTTTTTCATTTCCCCCGCACTGTAAATTTAGTCACTCTTTAGTTTATTTTTCATTCTGGTGGAGTTAGCTTATCAATGGCATCATGTTAGCATTTTTGTCCTCATTCACCTTGAAGTCTGCCTATTTACTTAAATTTGATTGCTTCTTATCTATATAAATCAGGATCAGTCTTTAGTCTTCATAACTCCTTTTTCATTTAAGAAGGATTGGAGTGAGGACCAATTTGGAAGATAAGGCAAGGGGGGGGGGATATCAGGAGAATGAGACATATGAAAACTTCTATTATCCTTTTTATATAAACCTTTTCCACTATAAATCACAAATCCTAATATGTGAGCTGAAATTCCACCTTTAAAAAAGCTTCAATTTATTCATTTTTCTAATTAATAATAGACGAAGTATGAATGTAAAATAATATAATTAAAATAGAGTAAAGCAAAACACTTACAATAAAACTGGAAAATGGATAAACCCGTAGACATTTGAAATGAAAAATAAACAAGGAAAAGCAAGGGCCAATTTGGTCAGTGAAGGCACTAGGCTAGAAACCAGGAGAGTGTGAGTTCTAGTCTTGTCTTAAGATGAAAGTCAGCTGGGTAACTTTAGGAGAAGAAATGAGTATTAGGTATGCCTTGAGCTATTTATAAAAATAATAAAGGCAGGTGAAAAAAGAGAAAACTTAGGTGATAGGACTCCTTGTAGCAAGGAATGTAAAGGGAAGGTGTCAGAACAGTACCCTTAGATATTGCATGGTAAATAGGAAGGAATAAAGATAAATAGTTCACAAGAAAGTGATAAGGGGCTTCTTACTAGCATGCAAGGAAAACAGAATTGCCTTCCCAAATGGTAGGGGAAAAATTGTCCCCAAGAGTTTAAGAGAAACAAAACTTTTAATTGAGAAAGGACATAAAAATGATAGGTCCCAGGCACTTTGCACAAGGATTATGCTGAACATGGATAGAGAAAGAAGAGAAGCGAAAATTAGCCTGGAAGCAATGGCTAGAAAAAGGAGAAACAAAAGAAAACAGTTTCCTAGAAGAGGTGGTGGTGGTGGTGGTGGTGGTGGTGGTGGTGGTGGTGGTGGTGATGATATCATCCATTCAGTTGTGTCTAACTTTTGGTGATTCTGCGAGCCAGGTCTCTCCACGTATTCTGATCTTGCATTACTACTTGAGTTTATCTATGCTCTGGCTGGTGTCAACTTTGACACTGTCCATCCACCATGTTTTTTGACAACCTGGATTCCTTTTACCACTAACTCTTTCAAGCATAATTGCTTTCTCCAGAGAATCCCCCCACATGACATGGCCTCAATAAGCGAGACACAGTTTCATGATTTTGCCTTCTAGTGACATGTCTGATGTTATGCACTCCAGTAATTGCTAGTCATCTTTGCTGTCCAAGGAATATGCAGGAGCCTTCTCCAGCACAACAATTCAAACAAGTTGATTTTCTTCCTATCTTGCTTTTTTAAGGCCCAACGTTCACAACCATAGGTAGCTATCTCAAAGACATATATGAGTGGAAAGAGAGTAAGCATAAAGCACTGGTCTTTCCCTCTTGCATCTCCAAGACTAAGGCTAAAAGAAGAAGTGTGCCTGACACATCTTGGCTAAGTGATGGCCAAGGGAAAAAGGAGAATCATGTGTGTCAGGTAGAAACAGATCTTGGCTGATTGAGCCAGGGAGGAAGAGAAACAGAATGGAGTTGCAGATGGACAGCTAGAGGAAGAAATATCCAGCAGAACCAGGAGAAGAAAAAGGGCGAGAAACTGCTCAACAATATGTTTACGGGGCTTTGGTATCTTAGGGATGCTGGGAAGGGGAAGGACAGTGGAATTGTTTGAATATGTATGGTGCACATTATTGCTTGAATATATGCCATGTATTGCTAATAATAATAACAATAATAATAAAGTTGGAAGGGATCTTGGAGGTCATCTAGTCCAACCGCCTGCTCAGGCAGGAAATCCTATACCATTTCAGACAAATGGCTGTCCAGTCTCTTCTTAAAAACCTCCAGTGTTGGAGGACTCACAGCTTCTGGAGGCAAGTTGTTCCACTGATTAATTGCTCTAATTGTCAGGAAATTTCTCCTTAGTTCTAGGTTGCTTCTATCTTTGGTTAGTTTCCATCTGTTGCTTCTTGTCTTGCCTTCAGGTGCTTTGGAGAATAGTTTGACTCCCTCTTCTTTGTGGCATCTCCTGAGATATTGGAACACTGCTATCATGTCACCTCTTGTCCAATTCCAGCAACTGTTCCTTATAACACTTCTTTAAGAAGTGTTTTCAACTGTTGAGTGAAGGAGAAAAAGTAGGACCATTTTCTCCATCCCCACTGAGTTGAGTATCTCCAATCATTTACTTATTTTTCCTTCTTCATAGCAAAAAAAAAAAAAATGCTACTTTTTTCTTAATGGTTCTTTCGACAAAGCAAGCTACTGGTTAGTGTGAATAGTATCAAGAAGCTTTAGGTGCAAAATGGAGTAGCATGGTAAGCTATGTGTTCCCGAGAAGGACACCCATTAGGCCTCTACTTTGTGAGCTGCACTGCTTACCAGTTTGCTTCTGGGTCCAATTCAAGGTTCTGGTAATGATCTGTAAAGTCCTACATGACATGGCGCCATGTTATCCTCTTGCAAATTACTCCTATCCATTCCATCAGGTTAACCAGGACGTATCTTTTGTAAGTCCAAGAAATTTTTCCAAGTCATACTTTTAATGTTATTGTGTACCCCTTTTACTTTTTAAATCACCAGCAACTTTCATTTGTAAGTCCTAATCCTTGATTTACAACTGTAATTGAGTTCTGAATAATATTAGCAATTCATTGCAGTCATTAAGGGGGTTGCCTATGATTGGACCTGATTTTTATGATATTTTTGCAGTGATCATGAAATGAACTCATTTTACCTAATGGACATTTTTGGCAGAAAACAGAAATAAATGCCTGAAACCATCAAAAATCATGGGCACATGACTGCTGGACATTGTAAACAGGTGAGCTGATTGCCAATAACCTAAAATGTAATCCTACAACCACAGGGGTATGTGTGTGTGCAGCCACCATACATTTGAAATTGGGTCTTAAGTAACTTTGTAGTTACTAAGAGGCCATTCATAAATCAAGGATTACCTGCATCATATGTTATCATTTTATCCTCCTATCTTATTATTTTTAAACCCATATCCAAAACAACCTGGTTCTCAGTTGTATCCTCCATGTATCTCCTATTTTTTTAAAAAAATTATAGTAGCACACAATCTTAAAAGAATTTTCTGAATGCATTGTTGCAAAATATCCTTGAATTCTTCCAAAGCTAAAATATTTTGCTCCATTCTACATTAGGGGATCTCTTCTCTTTTAATCATATTTTTAGTTCTTTCTGATTGCTTCTAGTGTCCAGCCTTCAAAGTCTCCTCTTACCATGTTTTTCTCCAATCCCATGAGAAGATTTCTTACACTTTGATTCAAAATCTTCATATATTTTTAAACAACTCATAGGAAAAATTCTTATAATTAGTTTTAAAATCTTATTTCCAATCCATCTGGCCCCTTAGTCCATTTGAAACTTTAAAAATTACAGTTCTAATCACCCTTTTGCAGTTTATTTCAGAATAAAAAATAAGTTTTTAAAATTACATGGAACTTCTTTCTCCAAGGATCAAAGGAGAATCACCCAGTGTAATGGAATTTATTATTATGGAGTTTCTTAATTTCCAAAAGGCAGTTAACAAGCAATTTCCAGAAGTAATTAAGAAAGGAGGTGAGCAAGTACCTATTTGAGAAGTCTGAATAGCGACTTAGGCATAGTTGACTTTCACTTGACCTTGGAGCTATAAAACCCATCAAAGACAGTTGTTTTACAGTTTCCTTATGGGAAGCATTAGCATGGAGCCCTTATGGATGAACCTAGGTCCTCCTCTTTATCCAGGGAGGAATTTTGAGGCACCAGTCTGTTTGTGAGCTCCTTGTACCATCACTGTTGTCAGCTCTGCAAAAAGCGAAGCCATCTTCTGTTTGCCATTGCTTCCTTGGAAGTCACTTTGAAATACAATATTGGATTAAATATAGTGAATGGCCAGCAGGGTATATAGGTCTGGCAATCAACATAATTTCATAAAATCTCTGCTGGATGAAATTGATAGTGAAGCTATGCCAATGTTATATTATCCAAAACAGCCAACAGCCTTTTGAAATTATTTCCAGTCATTGGTATTGAAAGTCTTGCTGCTTCCAATCATGAAAGTGCATATAGTTATCAACTTTAACCTTGGCCTCCAAATATTTGTCTAGCAGTTTTTAGACCCATGTAAAGTTAATGGCCATTAGCAGGAGTGGGAGGTTTTTTTTAATTCTTAGTGATTGCTTGGAATAATCTCTGAAGTTTAGTGAGGTTTTTCATTTGCTATTTCCTCCTTCCTAGGGCTGAGAGACAGTGTGAGCCCAAGATTACCCAGTTGGCTATCCAGGTGGGACTAGAATTCACAGTGTCCCAGTTTTTAGGTTGGTATTTTAGCCACTACACCAAGCTGGCTCTCATAGCAGTCTTAAAGTAGCATGCGGTATTCAACTATGCAGAAGCTGAGAAACTATTGTGGGGATTTCAAACAGAGAAGCACAAATTCCTCCTATGAGCCATTAATATTTATTAGGAACAATGCTTAGTTTAGACTGTTTCTAGATTATTAAGTAGGAATACACAGTCCTTGTTATTTCTCCTGAGATGCAACTTCCCAATTTTGTTTTGGAATTTATTATACTCTCAAATAGCTTGAGAGGGCTGAGTGACAACTCTGTGCTTTGCTCATTCAGAGATATTGAACTTAAAAGATCTGCACAAAGCAGAAAAAAATGCTTTAAGTTCAGGACAAAAGAATTCAGCTTAAAACATCCCACAAAAAAACATGTGAGATTGGCTGTTTTCCAAAGGAATAACATTTACAACCTTGCAGAAATATTAGCCAATGAAATGTTTTCCAAACTTTTTTTAAAAAAACTTTAATACAAATCTCTATATTAGTTGTCAAGTACTGAAGAATAACTTAGTTTATATTAGCATCTGTTATTGGAACTGCCTGCTTCTTATAGGATTAGGGAAGTCATTTTTGCTCTTTAAATAAATCCTGCATTGCTAACCACATCGTTAACAGAGGAAAAAAAATCATTTAACATATCTTTCCAACAGCCCCTCTTTTCATCTAAAGATAAATAAACAAGGTAGACAGGCAGGCACAAACAGTAATTAATTTCACTCCTATGAGGTTTTTCTTAATGTTCTCCAAAGCAAAAATTAAAACATCATCCTTATGGCCAATTTTATTCTAGGCATTGCCACTCCACCTACTTAGAATGATCAAGCGGTGGATCTGGCTTAATTTTCTGAAGCTGGCAAAAGCCACTGTGCTGATCTTCACTGATAGTTCTGCTTACACAAAAGGGTGGTTGATGACTGCCAAAATGAGAATGAAGAGCTTTTTAATGGAATGATATTAACATTACAACAAGGCAAGCATGGCCAATCTGTGTACAAATGCACCAACATTTCTCTGACAAGCTCAAGCCATTTTTAAATGCACTCTGAAAGCAAATAACAACAGCACAAAAGAATAGGAGTAGACTTGCCCACATTAGAAAGTGAGAATAACCTGTTGGATTAAGCTAAACCCCATTTTAGTTCAACAATTTGTTCCTCATATTGTTTTACAGAGGCAAGTGACCACTCACCCATTACATATCTGTACCATTACTCTGGGCATGTAAAATGATATAATAGAGGTTTAAAATTACAATTTTACATTCTCACAGCAGCCAACCATATGCCTCTATGAATGCTTGCAAGTGGTAAATACCTCCTATTGTCCTTATGCCCCTGTGGATAGTATTTGGACACATGCTGCTACAATCTAGGAGTAGTGCTGAAACTTAGAATAGTTGTTGATAAACTTGTTTCCCTTTAATATACTCAATCTCCTTGGAAGACTGTCCAAATGAGTAGTCATTTTGCAAGGTCCCTTTTAAAAGTGAACATTGTATTAGATATTCCTGGCACAGAGTCCACATTGTACCCAAAAAATTGTACAATATTTGTATCTAGAAAATCAGCAACTCTGTGCTTGAGATCTTTAAGAATTCTTGGATGAAGTCCCTCTCTTCCACATTTTGTTCCCATCAAATGTCTCTCAATTCCAAATCATCTTTCAAGTCAAAAAAAGACTTAGCTGGTTTAGCTTGATTGGAGAACATGGAAAGTCCTTTCTTGTCCTTACTTGAGTCTAAAACACCATTCCAGTCTCCCATCATAATAACAGATTTATAATCCAAAGAAATTAATTTTTGATGTAATAACTTATAAAACTGCTTTTGTTGTTGATTAGGAGCATACAAACCTTTTTTTCTGACAGGCATCAATCATTTTCAAGAATTGATTTCTTTTTAATTACTACTGATTTATATTTTAGTGTTAAGAATGTTAAAAACATTTCCTAGGACATTGACAGATCATAGTCCTGTATGGTTGGAATTATTTGCTGAGAATGGGAATAGAAGATCTTGGAGGTTGAATGAGAATTTATTTAGATATGAGATGAATTCACAGAAGTGTAGAGAACACTTGAAAGAATTTTTTATTTTAAACATGTACAAGGGTACTTCAATGGCAATGGTGTGGGATTCTAGCAAAGCTTGTATGTGAGGAGTTTTGATTCAAATGAATAAGGCTCATAGACGCAAAGAGTTGGAAGAGGAGATTAAATTGAAAGAGAAAGCATTAATTTTGAATCCTCTGGATAATAAGTCAAAGGCCTCTATAAATATGCTTAAAGAACAATTTAATATGTTAATTGCTGATCAGGTTGCAACCAACCTATGATTTATGAAACACAATACTTTCTGTAATGCAAATAAGCCTGGTAGGTGGTTGGCTTATCAATTACGGAAAAAACAGAGGTTAAGGATTATAGATAGAATAAATTATAAAGGTAAAGTGGTTTTTCAGCAAGAGTTGATTAAAAAATCATTTTTAGATTTTTATACAAAATTATATACTGGTGAAAAGGTACGGATTTTGGATATAGATAAGTATCTACAAGAAGCTCATTTTCCTAAGCTTACAAATGCTCAACGAGATGAGATTAATGGTTTAATCACTTCTGAGGAAATTATTATGGCAATTAAACTATTAAAGGTTGGTAAAGCACCTGGTACATTGACAGCAATTTATTACAAAACATTATCTGAAGAGATGACAGAACCATTAAAGGAACTTTTTAATAGTATATTATTGGGTGCAGAGGTATCTCCATCTTGGAAAAGGGCTTTTATATTGTTGATTCCAAAAGAAGATCAAGATCTTACCCAACCTAAAAATTATAGACCTATATCTCTTTTGAATATAGATTATAAATTTTTGTCTAAAATATTGGCAAATAGATTAATGTTTGTATTGAAGCAAGTGATTCATACTGATCAATCTGGTTTTATAACTGGAAGATATATGAAAAATGTTAGACAAATTGTTAACTTAATTGAATATTTGGATAAAAATAACCAGATTCCTGCAGCTTTAATTTTTTTAAATGCTGAAAAAGCTTTTGATCAGTTAAATTGGCAATTTTTGTTAAGAGTGATAGAGGAGATGAATTTTGGGGACAAATTTCTGCAAGCTCTAAAGGGCATTTATCAACAAAAATTGGCTCAGATTATAATTAATGGAGGGCTAACTGAGGCCTTTCAAATTGGAAAAGGTACAAGACAGGGATGTCCGTTATCTCCTTTATTGTTTGTTTTAACTTTAGAAATTTTGTTAATAAAAATTTGTGAGTCAACTACAATAAAGGGAATAATGATAAATAAGAAGGATTACAGGTTGAGAGCTTTTGCTGACGACTTGGTTGTTACTTTATCACAACCAATTCATTCGGTTTTAGATTTGTTACAGATTATAACTCAGTATGGGCAAGTTTCTGGTTTTAAGGTTAACAATAATAAGACTAAAATATTATCTAAAATATGTCTATTAAGGATAAGGAAATGTTAGTTAACTTGACAGGTTTTGATATAGTTAAAAAGGTTAAATATTTGGGAATGTATATAACAGCTTCTAATGTAAAATTGTATAAAAATAATTATGAAACATTATGAATTAAAGTGCAGAAGGATCTGAATGATTGGAAAAAAATACAATTATCTTGGTTAGGGAGAATTTCTGCTGTTAAGATGAATGTTCTACCAAAATTTCTTTTTCTGTTTCAGATGATACCTATTTTGAAGAAAGATGTTAATTTAGATGAATTTATTTATAAATTTATAAATTTATTTCAGCAGGGAAAAAACCAAGAGTTAATCTTAAGATTATACAAGGTGTACGAGAAAGAGGAGGACTTAAGATGCCTAATTTGAAACTGTATTATGATGCTGCGGCTTTAACATTGATTAGAGATTGGATTAACTTAACAAATCAAAATATACTTTCTTTGGAGGAATGGGATTTATTATATGGATGGCATGCATATTTAATTTATAACAAGAAACTAGATAGGGCTTTTAAATCGCATATTTTAAGAATTGCTTTATTGCGTGTCTGGAAGAAATATTATTATAGATTAAATTATAAAACACCAATTTGGGGGATTCCTGGACACGCAGTAGAGAGGATATCGAGAGGTGTGAAGTTGGATAGGATTTCTTATAACCAATTGCTTAAATTGGAAGGGAAGGATTGGCAGTTAAAATCGTTAGATGAATTAAGGCAAGATAATATTGTTTACTCTTGGTTTCAGTATAGACAATTATTAGATAGATGGAGTTTAGACCAAAAAGTTGGTATTACTTTAGAAGATGAGAATTTGATAAAACAAATTAGAGATCAAAGTCGAGCTCATATAAAGAGAGTTTATAATGTATTAGTGGAATTGGATTCAGAGACGGAATTAGTCAAATATTATATGATAAAATGGGCCCAAAATTTTCAAGAGCCGATTTTACTAGATACATGGGAGGCAATTTGGGTTGGGAATGTGAAGTTTACTCAGGCTCAAAATTTACGAGAAAAATTTTATAAAATGTTTTATAGGTGGCATTTGGATCCACAAAAATTGTCTCGCATGTATCCTAATTTACAGCCTAAGTGTTGGAGATGTGGTTGCTTAGATGCAACCTATTATCATATTTGGTGGACGTGTAGAAATATAAAAGTTTTTTGGATTAAGATTTGGTGGAACATTCAGAAGATTTTTAATAGAAAGATAAAGTTTATACCACAATTGTTTTTGTTAGGTATTATTGAAGATTGTGATGTTAAAGAAACTATTTTAATGTTGAATCTTATTACGGCAGCAAGGCTATTGGTTGGGCAATATTGGAGGAAAGATTCTTTGCCTACCATAGAAGAATGGTTGTTTAAAGTTTCTAATTTAGCAGAAATGGCCAAAATTTCTGTCTATTTGAAGGATCGTTCACAAGAAAGATACATCTCAGTGGGGAGAAGATGGATAAATTTTGTACAGAATAAATATGGGATTAGAAAGTATCATTTAGTTTTTGATTAACTTATAGTTTAAATGGGGAGTTGTTTGTATTTGAGTTAAAGTATTTTAGGGATTTGGTTACTGGTATAGTTGGATAAGCTTAGTTAGAATTTGTTTGCTTATTTTTAACCCTGTAATCAGCTCTGGGAAGTGAGGGGGGGAGGGTTGGGGTGGGAGGGGGGAGGGAGGGTTATTGTATTGTAATAATAAATTTGTATAAAACTTTTCAATAAAAAAAAGAATTCTTGGATGAGTGCGATCAGGACTCAGAGATTTGTTACTGTGCAATGTCTCAAGATATCTTAGAATATCTTCTTTTGTTATCTCAATTTGCTTTGCTTGTTCTAATTTTCTCCCAGAGGAAAAAGAAAAAAATCAATAAAGGCTCAGGTATCTGTCCTATTATCTTTTGTAGAAAAGATAGATGTGAAGAATATATATAGGTTTTTAGTAATCTTCCTATCTGCCTTGGCTCTACACATTGAATCTATTGAGCATGTTCTTCTCTGTTTTCAATTTTATAGGTGCTTCCCAGAGCCCTAATTATTTCGTCACTGAATAATATTATAAGATTTACAGTCCAATAATATGCACAGTGTCTGATAGTTGACACTAAGCCTGGGATAACAGAATGTAGCCAGAGTCTCTATAGTTGTAGGTAAAATTAAGGAGAAACTTCCTAACAGTGAGAACAATTAACCTTCAGAAATTGTGGGCACTCCATCACTGGAAATTTTTAAGAAGAGGCTGGACAGTCACTTATCTGAAATGGTATAGGTTCACCTGCTTTAGCAGGGGGCTAGACTAGAAGACCTCCAAGTTCCCTTCCAGTTCTATTCTATTCTAAATTATAAAATAAGGTATGTCCAAATTGAAAACAATTGAATCTGCTTTCTTAGGGTTTGCTAGATACCATTTACATTTAGACCTAAGTTTATGGACAGAGTTCTTACATTTTTAAGTCAAGCTTTGCATTTTAAATTTTCTTTTAGAATTTTAGATTACAGTTTTATACGTACTTTCTGTTGTTTATTTTAATCCTTTTAATTTCATTTTTTAGGTTTCTGGCTATAATAGTAGTCCTTGGATTATGATGGCATTTTGGGCAGGGCTTCTGTTACTAAGTGATGTGGCTGTAAAGTGTGATGACATATCACTGCATTACTTAGTGATCAATCTCAGCTGTCCCCTTTGGCACTGTAAGCCAAGACATGGGTTTTTTTAAGTCAGAAGTGATGGTAGCTTCACATAAGGAGCACGGGAGGGAGGGAGGGGCAATGGTAAAGGTTGAGAGACTTGGAAAGAATATACTCAGTCCATTACTATTGTCTTCTAATACACCATTATTACAAGAACATTTCCTTTCTAGACTTCACTGATAACCATCTCAAGATCACATTCAGATTTTGATCAGGAGGAAGAATATTAACTCCAGATCTAATAACTCTATGGAAACAGCTGGACTTCTAATACATTCTAGTAATGGTTGATGTTATATTCTCCTTGATATAATGAGCAAAATCTCACCCTGTGTGCTTTTCCTTGTCCATTTGTTTGCTAGTATAACAATATCCTAGAGGTTCTGTTGTAGCACATTTCTGACCTCATTTTGGAGTACCATTTTGTTCTGAGCTTAGAATACTCAAATCAGCCTTTTTGTAATCAAAACAGTATCACAGAAATGATAAAGCAAGTCTCCAGTTATTAAAAAACCAAGAGGAAGGGTAGGGTAGGATAGGGTCTGATGGAAGGAAGGAAGGAAGGAAGGAAGGAAGGAAGGAAGGAAGGAAGGAAGGAAGGAAAGAAAGAAAGAAAAAAGAAAGAAAGAAAGATTATCTAATGCATACCACAACCGCACAATTGTTTATTACAATAGCATAATATTCCAGGAATTTTCTTCTGGAACTCTAGGTATTTGATAGATAAGTGTTCCTTAGAGCCAGCATGTATGCAAGTTTTATTTTTAGACTCAGTTTGATGTTGTTTTGAGATTGATAGTTTTTCTACATGAAACTCGCTACATAAAAGAAATTTGGTCATCGTCATGGAAAAACAGAATCATAATATTCAACTTTGCAAATATTTAAATTAACAAGATAAAAATGACACACATCGTATATAATTTAATGTGTTTTTTTAAAAAAGACTTTTTTTATCATTGTCGATCTGATCCAATTATTCCAAAGGCTTAAGAATGTATTTGCTGCCAAAGTTAAGTCTTAAGAGCCTGCATGTAAGTCTCTTAATTGACTTGACATATTTCTTCTGTTAGGCATACAGCATCAATACCTTGTCAGATGTTATAAATCCCCAAAGAGGAATTTATAACAGAGAAAAGACAAATAACACTGTGGTTAGCTAAACTTAGCATTTTGAAATAACAATTTTAAATGAACCCATTTGCTCTTTGAGAACTTATTGTGAGAATAATGGGCTGCCTATCTGAATATCTGTGAAAGTAAATTCCATTCTTTTTAAACCAATAAAATGTCTTCTATTTTTAGGAGAATATGTCAGATGCTCTGTCATAATAATGTTAATATAGGAGTTTGAATTCTATTCTGAACCTGTAATGCTCTGTAATACTCTGTACCAGGCACAAGGATAATGACAAGAAAGAGTCATATTCAGACTGGCAAAGGGGTTCTGACCATTGCATTTATACAGTGATATCTGAGTGAGGTCCTTAGGTTCTCAACCCTGAGCTACAAATATTCTCTACATATAATGTAATTTTGACTATACAACTTGCATCTATTTTGACTGTCAGTCTCTTGTATTCTTTATATTACGTCGACTTATTTTAGGTACAACCTCACCTAATATTAAGAACACAAAAATCAGCATGTTGCAATGTGACGCAAATCAGTAGACCTAGAGCAGGGCTTTTCAACCTTTTCACCCATTGTACCATTTTTAGGCTATGGCAACATGATGACCAAAAAAAAAAAAGGAAAAAAAAAGGAAAAAAAGTGATAAAGTACAGGTAGTCCTCGACTTACAACAGTTCACTTAGTGACTGTTCGAAGTTACAATGGCACTGAAAAAGTGCCCCCAAGTCACAACCGAGCAAGAAACCTGCCTGCCCACCCGGCGCTCTTCCTTCTGTCCAAGGTTTTCATTGCTGTGAGCATTTCTGTTGAGGATTGGCAACAGGGTTGGGGTGGGGGTGTTTGGTTTTTATTCCCCCCATCTGCTGGGTAGTTGCAGTAGGTTTTGCTCCCTTCACATGACCCTGGGACACTGTGACCATCATAAATATGAATCAGTTGCCAAGCATCTGAATGTAAATCACAAGACCCTGGAGATGCGGCAACATTCCAACTGATCGGTGCTTCTTCTGGACTCAGCAGAAGCGCCAGGATCAGTGCTGCTTTCCACCTGATTGGAGCTTCTTCAGGGCTCAGCAGAAGCACCAGGATCAGGCCCAAGCTCCAGCTGGAGTCTGGTGCTGATCCTGGCGCTTCCACTGAGCCCTGACAGCCCCGAAGAAGTGCTGATCAGCTGGAAAGCGGTACTGATCCTGGCGCTTCCACTGAGTCCTGACAGCCCTGCATCTGCAGCCATCTCTCGCTCAGGCTTCTGCAGTGCTGCCACCGGTTCAGCTTATTCTCCTCCCCCGTTACCACTTTTCTAGGATGATTGCGTACCACCTGCCAGGTGCCAATGTATCACAGGTGGTACCAGTACCACTGGTTGAAAAGGCCTGATCTAGATGCAACTTCCAAGGCGTGCATTCCTGAATGAAAAGGGACTTGGTGTGACTGGAATGACTGAAGTGCAGATGAAAGTCAGTGGAAGAGTGCTGCTTAGAAAATGGATTTGGAAACTGACATATAGCAAGCCAGAAATTTGGTTTACCTTGTCTACTGCTGTTAAAAGATTGGCAATCTTTCCTTGAGTTTCAGGCAAATCAAGGTTTTTTTTCTCTCCATTATAAGAATGAATGCTCAGAAGATAGAGCAGGTAGAGAATTCACTGAATCATTGAGCAAGATTAAACCAGACTCGGCACCAATGAGTTAATTGAGGACTTAAAAGCTGACAGAGTTAGATAAATCTACATATACTAAATTCTAATTGAGTTTTTTTTTCTATAATTTTTATTTTTGGTAATTGAGCCCATCTCGGGCTTACTTCAAAGCTGGCAGGCTGGATAGCTTCCCTTTCTCTTATTCAACAAACTCTGTGCTAATTAGAACTTATACCAAAAATTTTCAAATGGAAGAATTTGATTTGCTTCTTAATTGGTAACAGTTTTCTTTCGTTTTTCTTTTTTGTAAAGGGAATTATTTTTTTTACAGGGTGCAAAAACTTTAAAAACGAAATGTTTGGGCATACATATGCATTCAGGCAATAATAGCATCCTATCCCATAAAGATCCATCTCTGAGAATTTCATATGAAATTCCCCCCCTTTGTTTTCACTTGCCAATTAATGGAGAGCGATTGAACAATTGATGGAATAAATAGTTATCATTAATACAAAAGTTAGAATGTTGTCCTTTTGTCTAGCTATGTATTTTTCCATTTTAAATATTTTCAATATTAATTATCTGATAATAAATTATTTGGGGATGAATTGTTTTATTGTGAGCTTCAGTAGAGAGAAGAAACACAAATAAAAGAAAAACTAAATTAAAATGTAAATTAAGAAGTTATAAAACCCTTTGCTGATAGAAATCAATATTCATGCCCCGTGTATAGTGCATCATTTTTAATATGTCTCTAATTGTGAAAACTGTTGTGAGTTTCATTAGCGTTAAATGGCAAGATTAAAAGTTATTGTCAGTTATGGTATTTTACTTAAAAATGAGTTTTGGGATGTGTCAAACTAATTCTATTCCATAATTTTTGTTGCTTTTCATTCTAGCCACATGATTAAATTTACAGTATATAATATGATTAAATTTTATTCATTGTTGTAATTGGGAAATTTATTTATATTTACCTAATCTTATTATTTTTTATAAATAACTCAAGGTGATGAACATACCTAATGTTCATGTATCACAATGTAAAAAAGACATTGAGACTCTAGAAGAGCAACAAAGATGATCAGGGGACTGGAGGCTAAAACATACAAGGAACGGCTGCTGGAATTGGGTATGTCTAGTTTAATGAAGAGAAGGATGAGGGGGGACATGATAGCAGTGTTCCAATATCTCAGGGGCTGCCACAAAGAAGAGGGAGTCAAGCTATTCTCCAAAGCACCTGAAGGCAGAACAAGAAGTAATGGATGGAAACTAATCAAAGAGAGAAGCAACTAGAACTAAGGAATTTCCAAGAAATTTCCTGGCAGAACAATTAACCAGTGGAACAACCTGCCTCCAGAAGTTGTGAATGCTCCAATACTGGAAGTTTTTAAGAAGAGATTGGACAACTGTTTGTCTGAAATGGTATAGGGTTTCCTGCCTGAGCAGGGAGTTGGACTAGAAGACCTCCAAGATCTCTTCACTCTATATTCTGTTATTCAAATACCTATTCATCCTCCTATTTTCCACTCCACAGCAACCCTCTGAAGTTAGTTGGGCTTAGAGCAGGGATGTCAAACTGCCAGTCTGCGGACCGGTTGCATCTTGCAGAGGCCATGGCCACCCCAGCCAATGCGAAAAAAGTTGCAATATGTCGCAACACATCACGTGACGCATCGAGTTTGATTCCCTTGGTTAGAGAGAGTGAGTGACATGAGGTCACCCAACTTAAGGAAGGCAGACTACAAACTCAGATTTTCCTCATTTCTAAGATAGCAACTTAACCACGACACCAAACTGGCTCTGTTGAAACATGAATTTCTAAATGCTTTTCTTCGACCATGATCAATTTTGAGATGTTGGATTAAAAAATACTTTCTTCTATTATTGTAAGTTATGAATCAGCACAGTCCTTTTTAGCCCACGCTCGAGAACGTAGACTAAGCTCTACATGTTATATCTTCTGTTAACCTTTATTACATTCTTTAACCAGGAATAATCAAATAAATCTCCATGACAGAAAACAGATTTTATGTTCTTCTTTATTTCTAGCAGTGCATTTCAAAACATCATGGTAATTTCAGCATTTAAAATATTATGTTAACTAAACCTCAGAGAACATTTACATCTGTGAGTGAAGGCAGATTTTATCTTGATTTCTTCCTCAGATGTGTTCCACACTTTTCTATGGAGTTAAAAGTCTTTTTCTCCAAACACTGACAAGCTGCTAAATTCTAGAACCTTAAGGGAAGAATCCAGTTCCTGCCCAAACTATAGATCAATCTCAGCCCAATGGATGAATTTCAGTTATTTTTTTCCCCAATGTGTGGATTCTTCAACAGAGATGTTATAGCCTTGTAAGTGTGTTTTCTTATGCTGTATACATTTACCCACCTGTGGTTTAAAGAATAAAAAACAAACAATACAGAAACAAAAACAATTGAAATGCAGTTTTGTACCACTGATCTTCCCTTTAACAAAATGATTCTCCTTCTTTTCTTTCACACAGACATCCCAGTCTTTTATTTTGCTCTAATACAAACTGTGGCAGTAATTCAAGATAGCACCTTACATTGGAAAATTGCTCTGTCTCAACACCTTGAACAGAACTGAAGCTTCAGAATGAACTGATTTGATTCCAACAGCTACTGTGGTCAACAGGAGCCCTTTCCTGCATCCTGATTGAAGGGAAGTCATGTTGTGATTTACAGTGCTACTCTGAATGTGGGTTTCAATCAATGCTTTAACAAATCAGGGTCCTCTTGAAAGCCTGCACTGCCTTCAATGACATCTGCTAGCAAACATATTAAAAACTTTGTGAGTGATCATAGCAACTGTGTTAGGTTAATTAACTTTTAATTCATATTTAAAATCATGGTGTGCAAGCTGGGCAGGTACCTACATTGGTTGAATAAATAAATAAAGTAAGCCAACTTAATTTGATAATCTGACAAACTCAGACACACAGAGATCTTTTTGTTAACCAAAAGTTTTATCTAAATATCTCAAAGATTAAAATAACAACAAAACGAAACAGTTATTTCTCTAGGAGCCATACAAATAAACAGACACTGTCTCTCCCTCTGCCTTCTGGTTTTGACATTTAAAAAGCTGGCTTTGCAATGCAGCAGCAAAGTTATAATATGTTTCTATCATCCGGTGATTAATTAGTTTCCTGCCTGCAAAATAAAATTTCTGCTACTACCGTATGTCCATGTATTCCTAACTTAATCTATATCTCAGCGTATATAGCAATTACCAATTCTCCCCCTCTATTAGTTAATCAAAGGCTTTAATTACACTTAACTAGCAATATTTTGTGGCTAGCAGAATATTGATCGTCTTCTCGGATTTTCTTCAGGATTTCTTTTCCCTCTCTGGTCAAGCAGACAGCATTTTTTGAAGTTTTTGAAACTTCCTACGTGTTCAACAAATGTAACTTTCCATCCTTCCAAAAGTCTTAGGTGGTCTTCAGTCTATTATGGAACCCGATGAACAAACTTCCCAAATCTGTCAGTTTTCCAGCCATGGTCTTTTTCCTAAGTCCAACAACTCCAATTCTTTTCTGGTCAGTTCATCAGTCTATTTTCACTTCTTTTCTCCTGTGTGTCAAAACTCTCTCTGTGTGAAAAGTCCTTATGTGCTACAATTTCAGGCTCTTTCAGATGAGCCTATAATCCTCCAAATATAGTTGGGAGGTCATGCTACAGGATAGCAGATCATGTTTACTTGCTATTTTCTGTTACTATTCAGTTTCATCTTTGATGCTTAATTAAAATTGCTACTATTTTTGACTGACACTAAATCTGTAATAGATACAAGGCAGTGAAGTACCACATGTTCCTCTACCTGCTGAAGACACCCATCCCTGTTATATTCAGTCTCTATGGAGGAATAACAGTTCTACTCACTTAAAAAAAAAATAAGAAATTACACATTTCTCCATAAGTAATAAAACATGAGATTTGAAATCATATGAATAATAGGGAGCAAGGAAAATAATTATCCATTCCCCTGATCACCATACCACAGGATATAGTAAACAGCTAAAATTTTATTTTCAATGAGCTTGACTCTGAACGACTTCATGTTGTTTTCCTGGCAGCAACAAGAAATAACCTATTTCTAGGATGGGTCTTTTTTTCAACTAAATTAGCCTACAGTCCTGTTATACCCTAGTGATCTTCTAAGTACTAAGTATATCCAACTGGGCTTAGCTTTTCCAAGCTCAGCAAGGCTGTCTAGGTGCTGCCAGCTAGATATTGATGCTCTACAGGGGAGATCATTGAGAATAACTAAAATTGTGGTTCCCAACCTTTCTGAAGTTTCACAGGAACTACCGAGACCAGAATCGGAAAATCAATGGCCCATTCACTGGATGCAAATTATAACACATTCCCAGGACAAAAGAAAAATAAGCTGACTACACAGTGATAGTGATAGAAAATCTGTTTGTGCTCTGATAAATGACATAGATAGGATTGTAAATAGAGCATTTCTATGGGAAAAGAAGTGTGAACGAGGGAACAAAAAGTGACATAGATGGGTAGGGACCTATAGGCAAGAGGAAGAAAATAAAAGAGCAGAATAATGATTAAATAAGAAAGGAAGAAAGACAGAATATTTGGGACTCCTATCCATGCCTATAACTAGTGTATGAACCCCACAATATGACCTATGAAGAAAACAGAACTATTCTCTATCATGGATTGGAGGCCTTCATAAATGTTTAAGGACCATGGTAAAGTTTGTATCATCCATCCCATAGGATTTGAAGTTATATATGTATAACTTACCTCCATATAGGTAATCCTCATTTAGTGAATGCCACATTTAGCAACCTTTTGCAGATACAGCCACCTCCAGTTTCTTCATAGGTGTAACTGCATGCATAGCCAGCTTGCTTGGCCACACCCTGGCCTTTCAAGGATATGCTGACATCCAGCTACCTTAGCTTGCCTTGCCCCCTTCTTATCCTCAATATAAAAATGGAGAAACTAACCCAGAGGTTATGCTAGGGAAAGGGGCCCGGGAAGATCCATGACATCTGGGGAGTTTCTGAATTAAATTTTTTAATACTGATCTTTAATTAAAATTGAATTTACTAAGATCACCGCTATGTAAAAAAAGATGTTGAGATTCTAGAAAGAGTGCAGAGAAGAACAACAAAGAAGACTAGGGGACTGGAGGCTAAAACATATGAAGAATAGTTGCTGGAACTGGGTGTGTCCAGTTTAATGAAGAGAAGGATGAGAGGTGACATGACAGCAGTGTTCCAATATCTCAAGAGGTTGCCACAAAGAAGAGGGAGTCAAGCTGTTTTCCAAAGCACCTGAGGGCAGGACAAGAAGCAATGGATGGAAACTAACCAAGAGAGAAGCAATCTAGAACTATGGAGAAATTTCCTCACAGAACAATTAATCAGTGGAACAACCTGCCTCCAGAAGTTGTGAGTGCTTTAGCACTGGAAATTTTTAAGAAGAGATTGGACAACAATTTGTGTGAAATGATATAGGACTTCCTGCCTGAGCAGAGGGTTGGACTAGAATAGGGGTAATCAACCTTGGCTCTTTTATGATTCGTGGACTTGAACTCCCAGAATTCCTGAGCCAGCACAGCTGGCTCAGGAATTCTGGGAGTTGAAGTCCATGAGTCATAAAAGATTCAAGGTTGCCTACTGCTGTGCTAAGGATTGGGAAGACAAGCAAAGAAGGAAAAATTGCAGTTGAACGAGGGACTTGGAAGCAATGACTAAGTATCATTAACAATGAAAGGAAGCCAGAAAGATGGTGTTGAAGTTGCAACTATTGTTAAAAGCTCCCTCTAAAGCCAGTGAAAGGTAATAACCATGGCTATGACATCCAGCAGCCAGGATCAGTCAAAACTCTTAGACTCTTCTTTGGAGTTCAACTTGTTAATTCAGCTTGACATTCAGCAGCAACTCTACTTGAAGCTTGGCAGCTCCTCTGCCCTGCAGTTGCATATACACAAGGAACAACCAAGTTGAGGTGTCACAAAATTCCCAATGTGGGCAAACTAATATGAGGACTACAGTATATGCTGCTTTAAGCCATAAGAAACAGGTAGAAAAGGCTTAAGTAAGCCCAAGGGATCCTAGGTGAGTAGGCCAGCTCATTAGAACAGGAAGGGTGAAGCTAACTCTGTCTAGCCATAGCAAAGGTCTTGTATGGGGGAAAGTATGAAATGAAATAAAGCTGTAGTCCATCCAGTCACAGCCAAAAGAACCTTTCCCCCAAAATTCACCAAAGCAGTCTTGAGATGGGAGAGGTTACACTTAGAAGATTCTCTTCTATTGGAAGATTGCCCTTAGTTTCTAGACTGTTTCTGGCACTTAAATTGCTACATAGATAGATATCAGAAGGAAGCCCTATCCTTGAAAGAGTTCAATGCTACTATAAATACTACAGGATTTCAAAAAAGCAAAATAAAAAATATAGAAGATTCTGAACCATTAGAACATTTAGAAAGTAAAAATAACCCCTCACTGGCCTTGATAAAAAAGTTCTTGTCCCAGGGGAGGGTAGTCACTAATCAGCCTGCATTCTGGTTATTGTTCATTTCATCAGTGAAATGTAGTGCAATGATTCTCAAATCTGGTCTCATAGGATCCACTATATAATTTTCTTAACATTCATAGGTCAGTCTCCCTGTTGCCACCCTGTTGGTCAGTTTGGTGAAACTAAAATACACATTTCAGTGTTTTTTTGAGGAGCTATGATGCTGTTTTGTAACAGAAATAACCAGGGCTTTTTTTTGTCATAGAACACACCGGAACAGAGTTCCGGCACCTTTTTTCAATGGATTTTCCAGAGTTATGTTTTTTTCCTATTGTTGCCCTTGCTATCCTCATTTGCTTTTGAAAATGCCCCGCTGGCAGTATGGTACGAGCCAGGTCCTCTCCGGTGCTGTCTGCCTCCTCTAGGAGGAGCCATGAGGCGCCGGAGCACCACAGCCAGAGCGTGGCTTGATTGGCTGGGTCGGACCATGTGGTTTGGAAGTCGATGGTGGTGGTGGGAGACACATAAGCATGGAGGCCATCTTTCACGAGAGGGTGAGTGAGCCTTTTGCCTTCCCTTACAGAAGGTGGGGTATGAGGTTAAAAAGAGGTGAAGCGAGAAGAAAGAAAAGTGGCTGGCATGGAAGCTTGCCTGACAATGAAACTTTGCTGTTTCGATTCCTTGGGCTGGGATGTCTACAAAAATCTCTTTTAAGTCTTTTATACTTTATATTCAAACTGCAGAGGGGAAGAATAAGAATAAAGCTAATGTCTTGTGATTTGGAGGTTTTATTATTAATAATATATATTAATTATGTATTGGTCAGATGTAAAGGTAGACCTACAGTATGAGGTTTAATCAGATCTATTTATTAAATTGGGCTTAACTTAAAGGTAAATTAAAAGTAATCTGTTCACTGACAAAGTTTCAACTTTAATTTGTTTCAAGTCAATATCCATATTAAACTCCAAATGTAAATTTTTCCACCTTGTTTGACAACTTCTTAAAAATAATTCAATCTTTTATAACCAACCAAATTTTGTTTTATTGGGTCAATTTCATTCCACATAGAAAGCTGACATTTCCACTCATTAAACTAAATGGGTACGCCGGTGGTAAATGTCCCAAAAGTTTAATAAAATGCCTTCTTATAATTTAAAGCCACACAGTGCATGGTAACATTAATAATATTAACTTACCTTGAACAAAATCCTAGTTTTTTAGATATACTAAAAATTGAAGGGTTTTTTTTTCAACAATAAAGGTAAACCTTGTAGGGTAGGCAAGGCAGGTTGTATGATGTGTGTGAGTTCTGGCACCTTTTTTTTTTTTTTTTTTTTACAAAAAAGCACTGGAAATAATTGAGTCATCAAGGCTTTTTTATCCTTCTTTCAAAGAACAGAAGATAAGCTTCACCATTATCTGATAAGATGCCAGTCTGTCTGCTTGATGGCAACATTAAAGAAAGAATCCACAGCGAGAAATAAATCCATCCTTTATGCAAATGGGGTTGTAGATGTTTGTCAGAGCTTTCTTCATTAAACTGGTTTATACTGAGCTGAAGTGGCATAGACACACCTTTCCACAGTGACCATTTTCTTGCTTTCAAACCTTAGCAGGTGCTTAATGAATGTAAAATAAGGATCAGAAAATGTACTGAATGGTAGCTGCTATTCATAGGCCAAAGGATGAGAACATAATGGAATGAGATCAGATTGAAGAAGCTGTCAGATAAGACCCAGTTATCTGGATAATAGCTGTAGCTACTATTTAAGTAGCGGTACTGGGCGGAATAAATGATGACAATTCACAAAGCAGGTTATTTTAATTCATGGATCAATGAAGTAAACAATGTATCAGGCTTCTCTTCATAGTTTGTAATATATACATCCAAAATAACATCTTATTTTATTCAAAGACTCTCTCTCTCTCTCTCTCTCTCATGCTTTGTATTATACATACACATACCTGTATGAGGTATAAGTAGGTCAATAGCACCCACCTTGATGTGGTTCTTTGATTTGTGAATACAGGAAAGCATATTTGGGATAATATAATTGAAGGAACTATTATATATTTATAAATGCAGGAGGAGTCTGGAAGCATCCTACCTCTCTACCTATTTACAATATCTATCAAAGGACATAAACTTTTGTAAACTATGTTTATTTCATAAAATGCTATAAACTAGACTGATATCGGATTGAAACTGGGATGCAGTGGTGGGGGATGAAGGTAAAGACAGGGTTTGTTGTTAACATGCAGGTTCCATGTATAACAGATCATACATATATATCAGATGAATATAGAGATACATCAGTGAACAACTGAAAAGTGTTAATAACTAGAATATGGAATGTCTATAGAGATTCTCAGTCATCCAGGTCATAGTTGTCCCAAAGATGCTATTTCACTAGGCAACTGAACTTTCTTGTTTTTCCTTTGAAGATATTTCATTTCTCAACCAAGAAGCTTCTTCAGCTCTGACTGGATGGTGGGAATGGAAGGATTATACTCCTTGCAGACAGCCGGTCATTTGCATTATTTTAGAGAGTTGTTGAGGACACCTGGAGGTTTATCTGAGGTTTACCTGACATAGGTACTAGAATTCTATCAAAGGGAATGCAACATAAAATCAAGAGAACTGATTTTATGATTCAGAGGGACAGCTGTCAATAGTTTTCCTATTTATAGTTATAGTTATCCAAAAGATTCAAAGTAGACAAAAGAATTTATAATATTGAATATTCTGAGACTGACTTTCAAATAGAATTGTGTACAAATGAAGAATATATGGTTGCTAAGATGTATAAACTTATATTAAAATTTGCAATAGAAGAACAAGTGAAAGAATGTATGATAAAATGGATTAAAGAGGCGGTTTCAAAGATTGAAATTTACACAAAGTTATAATTTTTAAAATAAGATTTTTAGAAAACCATATACCATTAGTATAATTCACAAAAGCATATCTATAATATGTAAAGGTACTTCAAATCTATATTGGAAATGTAAACAACAAGAAGGGTCATTTTATTGTGCTTGTTAGACATGGAAGAAGAGCTAGAGGTTTTTGTGTTCAAATACATAACATTGATTCAGAGCATTTTAAATATTAATATAGTTGGAACAAGTCATGGAATTTGTATGTATAGATAGATAGATAGATAGACAGACAGACAGACAGACAGACAGACAGACAGATGTAGATGTAGATGTAGATATAGATAACTGCAGTTAGGTTATTGTTTACACAATATGGCAATATTTACAGTGGAAGAATGGTTGGGATGATGTTGAGATCCTCAAATTGACCTGTTTGATTAGAGAAATGATAATATCTATGTTTATTGCTGACTGGAAGTCCTTTTTGGACCTTTTGTGTAAAACAAAAAAAATGAACTTCAGATCTATAATTCTGACAATTAGGACAGATTATAAAAAGAAGAAAGTCACGATTTAACATTAGAAAAAGAAGTAAATTTACAATTCTATTTATAACGGCTATAATAAAGATTAGAAACCATTTCTTTGTATCCTTCGTTTTTTGTATGTAAAATTGTTGAGCCTTTAGAAATGCAGTTAGTCTTCATCTTCAAAGGCTCTATGCATTTTATTTTGTCCTTCTATTGGTGGCCATTTCAGAGTGCATTTAAAAATAAAAAAGACGTTTGTATTCAGTCAGTTTAGTGCTCCTGAGCACCATGGATGTAAGCCATACTCCTTCTGCAGAAGTACATTTGAACTTCTTGCTTCACCCATTGGCTACAGCTTCTTGATCCATTTTATATTTCAAGTATTAAAAAAAAGATGAATTGTTTTATCAAGCAAGGGTATATGCATAACTCATGATTACAAGTCTCATGGCAGGCAAGATTTTTTTGTCTTTTTCTGGGCATCTTTCCCCAGCAGCAGCTCTTGTTTTCTTGGGTAATATTCTCATTTGCTTGGTAGAAACTGATATTTTTTTCTGTTCTTGTTGCTTTTTTTTTTGGCAGCCAAGTTGTGAAGGAGGTAGAGAAGAAAGTGGAGGAGATCTTTCAGTTTAACTCTTAAAATAAAGGGAAGGAAGAAGAGTCAGGTCAGGAGAGTCTTGTTGACTGCAAGGTTAAATTAGGCATAGACAGCTTAGATCAGTGATGATGAACCTTTTAGAGACCAAGTGCCCCAAAACTGGCCCTGCCCCGATTCTACCCACTGCCCCACCCCTTCCCCGCCCCACCCCATCCCCTGCCCCACCTGCCCGCAGGGCCACTCACTGTCTCCAGGACTCACCATAGATCACCCAGGCAGCCCAGCAGCGCCATGGCGGCCATGCCCTCTGTCTACCCCCACAGCATCAACTGTGCATGATGGGGTATGAGAGCAGAGTCTTGTCTACATTGCCTGGCTGCCATGTCCTTGGCTGCGCTGCTTCACATGCACCACGCTCAGGGGTGACTGTCCTCCAGAAGGGCTGCTGGTGAGGGGGTCATGGGAGAGGCAAGGCTGGGGCAACGGCATGTATGCCCACAGAGAGGGCTCTAAGTGGCACCTCTGGCACACATGCCATAGGTTCACCACCACTGGCTTAGATTAAGGCAGTTCTTTTTTAAAACATTTTTTGAAAGAATTAATTTGTGTAAATAGACTGACTAGAATTTTTTTCTTCTCCTTGGAGAATGTGTGAGAGATTAAAGTATTTGATTCTTTAAAAGGTAGGAAGAGAGTGCCTAGTAATTTCTTTCCTTTCAGTCTGCCTACTCCCAAGGTAAAAGAAGAATACATCAGTACCCGAGTTCAGGTGAAGGCAGCTTAGGAAGACAGCGCAACAAATACATCCATAATGGGAGATTTCAAAAGTATTTTAATTTTCTTTTCTCTGCTAGTTTCCCCCCCCCTCCCTCCCTAAAGCTGACTCACTGCTATCATTCAGCATGAAACAAAATTCCATCTATATTAGTGAACGGAGGGTAAAATGAAGGTAGCAAAAAGTTTCTTTAGTGTTTCCATTGTTCCCTCTGGCTGAAATGCTCTGAATATTTCGAGTCTTGGTTCAGCAACACAGGGAAGATTGAAATGTATTTGGTCAGAATGCAGCCATCTGCAAATGTTTCCGTGGAATAAGCCTGATGGGATGATTCCTTGCAAGTGCAGGCCCTGACTGAGTGCTAAACCAGTCTGCAGCTTCCAGCTATGAGCTCTCCAAGGTGCTAACAAGAATTTATTCTTCCAGAGTCAGAACGTGCCTCAGCCAGGTTGACTTCCTAGAAATCCTCAGCCGGCATAATTATATTAAAAATCTTGGCAGAATATTGAAACAAAGCAAAAAGGCTATTTTAACAGTTGCAAACAAGCAAACATCCATGAGATCAAAACTGAAATTGTAAGGAAATGCTACAGGGCAATGTTGCTAATTATATATTCAGCTGATGAAGCTGAAATGTTCGTGGGATTATTACTATTATTATTTTGTCCAAAATTTAGAATTACACTTCAGTTGTAGCTGCCTGGAGCATATCTTGTGAGCACTGAGATAAATATGTTTATACAACCAAGGGGGAAAACATATAATCCTGAAGCAGAAATAAAGACAAAGACAAAGGAACCACATATAAATTCCAGATAATTAAGCTTTCAACTCTTATTACTAATTTATAATTCTTAATTACATTTTCTTATATCATATGCCTGAATGCTTAGGCAGATACAAACATTCTGATTCTTTCCAACCCAATTCTTGTTCCTAGCATTTTTGCTGCAAGTGTCAGGTCCATTTTGGAGGGAGAGAGAGGGGGGGAAGATTTGGAAAGATATTGATTACCCAAGCCTGACAGTATGGTCTGAGAGAGAATGACTGGCCCAAAATCACCTGGTTGGCTTTCATGCCAAAGGCAGGAATAGAACTCACAATCTCCTTGTTTTTAGTTCAAAGCCATTAGACTAGATTGACTCTTGAATTTGTTTCCAACTCAAATAACCTGAATAAAATTCCTTTTCAGATTTTGCCTGATGGGATGTTATAAAAAAGATGGGCCTATTAATTGAATGATTGAAGAGGAAAGAATGGTTGGAGTACTCCTACCCTGTTTATTTTTTATGTAATTTATGTTCTTCTGGTTAACAGTAATTATACAAACCATGTACAATATTAAAATATTCATAGTAAAATACTGATGATGATATAATGGAGTAATTTTATAAATGCCTTTGAACTATGGTGCTGGAGAAGACTCCTGCGACTCCCTCGGACTGCAAGGCGTTCAAACCGGTCAGTCCTAGAAGAGATCAACCCCGACTGCTCTTTAGAAGGCCAGATCCTGAAGTTGAAACTCAAATACTTTGGCCACCTAATGAGAAGGAAGGACTCACTGGAGAAGGGCCTAATGTTGGGAAAGATTGAGGGCAATAGAAGAACGGGACGACAGAGAATGAGATGGCTGGATGGAGTCACTGAAGCAGTAGGTGTGAACCTAAATGGACTCCAGAAGATGGTAGAGGACAGGAAGACTTGGAGGAATGTTGTCCATGGGGTCGTGATGGGTCGGACATGACTTCGCAATTAACAACAACAAAAATAGGTTATCCTAGATATGTACAGTAAAGAAAGGAATTTTGCTTTGTTTTCAAACACAACTTTTCTAGATATTAACCATTATCTAAGCCAGCTCCATCACAAAATTTATCACAACATTTTACAGTTACCTAGAAGTAATACTTACTGTAACTCCCAGAGTTCAATCTGCCTGATTTTCTGGATAGTGAGTGATGTAGGTAGTAAATTTTTCAAATTGACTATTCAACATATACTAGATGATATGTCATTTGGTGCTGTTTAAGCTTTATAACACCTGCTCAAGTAGCATTAAATCTTTCGTGTTCTCATTTTTTCTTCAAGTAAATATAGCTAAACTAAAGCTGAGCTTTTTACCACTTAGGAATGTCAGAGTGTAAAACTGTGTAACTGATTGTTTCTAGTGTTCAGCCTTCAAAGTCTTCTCTTATCATGTTTTTGTCAGATGCAATTAACCAGACCCACACATGAAGAATTCAGTTAGCTGTTTTATTGTTCAAACTTATACACAGGAATCTTTTCAGACTGATGGTTTATACTTGGGTAAGACAAGATAAGGTTTTATAGCATTCAAGCAGGGTAGGTCAGATTTTGCCCTCTGGTGCCATGTAGGGATTCCAGACTAATATCCTATTTGACTCCTCCTCCTGGTTCAGCCAGTCTCCAACAGTTTCTCTTTGATCCATAACATTGATCCAATGAGAAAATATCTTATACTTAGTTTCAAAATCTTCATATTTTAGTAGGATTTTAAATAATCCACAGGAATTATTCTGGTAGCCATTTTTAAAATCTTATTTCTACCTTTAGTCTATTTGTAACTTTCCATAATTAATGTTCTAATTACCTTGTTTCTGTTTATTTCACACTTTTTTAAAAAAAGGTTTAAATGTGCATATAACTTATTTTGTTACTGATCGATAGAGAATCATCCAGTATAATGAAACTTATCATTCTGAAAGTTTTTAATTTCCAAAAATCAATTAATAAGTCTTTTCAAGAAGCGATTAAGCAAATCCAGTGTTGGATTTGATATGACAGTTTCGAACCATGGCTTGGCCAAAGCTGACTCTCTCGGTTCCCAGAGCTCTAAAATCTGCTGAAGACTGCTATTTTAAAGTCTCCTGTTAGGTAGCCTTTGTATGGAACACTTATGAGTGATACTCCCCTTTATCCAGAGAGGGACTATTCATTTGCTGGGTCCATGTTCCACTGTAATCATTAGAGGTTTGGAAGTCCAAAAGCGGCCTGGCTTCTCAAACTGGGAGTTTTCCCATGCTACTGCTAGGGAAAAGAATACTTAAATCCCAAAGATTTTGAACTCTGTGAGTGCAACTAGTCAGAAGGGAGCTGAGCAACTTAAAATGTTAGTCCCATTTGAGCTATCTTGTTCTTTTGTTCTGAAAAGCATGTCTCATTCATAAACTGTCTGCTGTGCAAATGAAGGTCCTGCAGTTAATTTCTGTACTACATGCTGCTCACCTAAATTCCGCTTTGCTTAAGATCCAGGGATCAATACATGAAGTAATTACCTATGTCATCAGTGTCAATCACAATAATTTTGACAGAAAAGGTATGACCAAATATTGTCTATCCATGACTGAAAAAGATTTTGCAGAATATGTCAAACTTTGTTTTGGCCTTCAAGCCTTTGGGGGGGGGGAATAGTGCTGTATAAAAGCACACACAATTCATTAGTAAATTTATGTACATGGATTTCCTATAAGGAATATAGGAAATCCTAAGAAAGATTGTACCATTAGGTAATGTGTTGAGCACATGTAGCATTTCTGCTACAAGATGCACTGAGTCAGATCTGTGTGGAATTGTATCCTGCATCCACTGTCTTTTACATTTTAAGCAGTCTTGATTATTTCCCAATTAGAAGATATCTAAAAATAGATCAACTAATATTTTCTGCTTATCTGCATGTATCACCTCTTTTAAAAGGAGGGGGGAAATGGCTCAGTGGTTAAAGATGGAGTTCCAGATTTATTATGTATCTGTCTGTCTGTCTATTTTCATCATCAACATCATCTATCACAGTGATTCTCAACCTGTGGGTCGGAACCCCATTTGGGGTCGAACGACCATTTCACGGGGGTCGCCAAACAACGCAGTCCGCCATTTTTTCCCCCTTTCCCTTAGCTGTGTTACTCCCTTTTATTCTATTGGCTTTTGAAAGCCAATAGAATAGACTCTCTTGAATAGAGTCTAATTCTATTGGCTTTCAAAAGCCAATAGGAATTGTCCAGGCTGTCTCTGCCCTGCTGAGCCCACCAAAAGTCCCATTCTGCAAACGGTGCTGCACCAGTTGAGTAATCCTCAACTTATGACCGGTTGAGTAGTCCTCGACTTACAACTGGTTGGGGGTCGCGGCATTAAAAAGGTTGAGAACCACTGATCTATCATGTATTTCTATCTAGCTAATCTCTCACTCTCTCATCTATCTGTCTGTCTGTCTGTCTGTCTGTCTGTCTGTCTGTCTGTCTGTCTGTCTGTCTATCTATCTATCTATCTATCTATCTATCTATCTATCTATCTATCCAGCTACCTATCTAACTAAAAGCAACTCTGGACAGCATACAACAAAGCTAAAACAGTGAATACATAAAAGTACATCATTATTAATTATAAAAAATGTTTTAAAAACTATAAAACAGAACAAACAAAGATATAACAGATGAAGGGATGTTAATAATAACAGAGCAAAGTCACAAATTCACCCATCCCTTAGTATCCTTAGGCTTGCTGACCTAACCAGAAGCTTAGAAGTGATGAAACCAACCTTACCTTGTGAGAGGGGAGAGAATATTCCATAATGTGGGCACCACCATAGAAAAGGTGGATCACTTAGGGCATGCTACATGTAGCTCCTTAGCCAATGGGACTCATAGCACACCCTTTCTATTGGATCTAGTGGGATGGGTAGATGAAATATGAAAGAGGCAGTCCCTCAAATAATCCAGCCCCATGTCATGAAAGGGTTTAAAGCACAACACCAGTATCTTGAATTGGACCCATATAGAGACTGGCAACCAGATCATTTCATGAAGCAAAAGTGTAATGCATGTTCTACCAAAACCACACTGCTTATGCCACCACATTTTTAACCAGATGAAGTTTCTGGATACTCTTCAAGAGAAACTCCAAGTAGATCTCATTGCAGTAGTCTACATAGGAGGTGAGCAGGGCATAAGTGACCACGAACGAAGCCTCTTGATCTAGGAGTGGTGCATAGTAAGAAGTTGTACATAGGTCTTCCTAGTCACAACTGCCACTTGCACCTACATTTAATAAAAGTATTCTATTTAGCTTCCTTATTTTAATCATGCTATTAAAATGACATTACTTGCTACTGACTTTATGGAAACACAATTTCCTAAAAACCATATTTTTCATTGTTGTTTTCCCTTTTTTGGCATGTTGTTTTCACATTCAAACATCCTTCCATTACACTCATTAATAAATGGTTGCTGTTCTGATACTTTAATTATAATAAATGTCTTGCTGTTTTGAAAGACCGCAAAGCATCCCTCCATTTTTGTGGCAAAATAACTGATGGAACATAATTTGTATTTTTTAATAACACTTAAAATATACTCTAGGTAGGCTGAGCTTGTCAGATTGGCAAAGATGCAGAAGTGCACTGACAAACTACCCAGTGACTATGCTGCTCTTTGAAGATCTTGTTTTAGTTCTCTTTTTGAAGTTGTTTCTTGACTCTGTACCAAATGGAGGAAAATGTAGCCTGCTGTTTCACAGTTGTTACTTTGCAGTTTTTAATACTCGTTTTAGCAAATGAATTTTATTGAAGTCTGATCTTGGAAATTTATGAAAGACCAGCATATGCACCCTAACTAAATAAGCAAATATCATCATATTAAAAGGCTAACATTACTCCAGTGCCTATATTGAATTTCTAATCATCAGTTTTTGAAATTGTCCAGCTTCAGAAAATGTATGGAATCAGATATTCTTAGACCATAAAATTGCTTGTCATTATATATATATATTCCCCCATCTCCCACTCCCATCCCAGCTTCCCGGTCTCAATGTCAGAAGGGTAATTAATTCAGCTACAGTAATTATGGATGTTCCACCCACTAAAACCATAATATGAAAACAAAAAAGAAAACAAAATGTAAAACACAGTGACCCCTATTAAAAAAAATGATTCTTGTACATTCTTGTACAAATGCACTTTAGAATGTGTGTAGACATTTGATGGACTGTGTGAGTGCTTTTGTTTTGGGCTTCTGCTTTTCTGCCTCTCTTTCTATAATATTTCTTATTAAATAGCTATCTTCACAAACTATACTTTTTCCCTATAAAGTGCTTGCCATCTTTACAATAAAGCAGTGAGAAATAGTTATACACTAAAAGAAAATGATGTCATTCATTCTGAACTCCACGGCAGAGGACAAATGCTTTAGCATCATAATTCTTCCAGGATTGTGTTAAGTGAACATTTGAAATCCAAGTTTCCTTAGTGACTATTTCACATTCAAGGATTCATCACACATCTGATGGATAAAGCTCTTACCAACATGTTTTCCCTGTTTATGTAGAATTTATCATACTAAACTAGAAAGTGCCAAATCTACTTAAACACAAGCTCTTTCTTTCAAACTTATAAGGCATACTTGCACACTCTTGCACGTGGACTTTGCTTGCCATTATAAATCTTCTTCAGCATCTCTTTCTTGAAAAGAAAGGAAAACCTCTCCGCTTTCATTTTTTCTATTGACAGATTTGAAGTATTTACCTTGTTGCTTGTTATGCACAAAACAGAAGTTTTAGTCCTAAAAAAATTTACAAAGCTGGCTTTAAGTTGGTTCACTTTATATATTTATATATAAATATTTCCAGCTTTTCAGTGTCATTAGGGATCCCTATTAAGTAGATGCAGAAATGAATGAATCAGTCGGCAGATTCGAGCACCTCAGTGGTGTAAACCTAAACAATTCTATTGGCAATCCCTGGGCTTCAGATCAAACAAAAAGCTCAATTGAGCCCAGATCAAACAAAAAGCTCAATTGAGCCCAGATATGCCTATATTTTAAGAAATGTATATGCTCAGGAATAAACACAGCTACTTGACTGGGGGTAGTCAAATGATTATAAAGTATATTGTATAAACACGGCTACTTGACTGGGGGTGGTCAAATGATTATAAAGTATATTGTATATTGTCATGATTCCAACAGATGAAACTCTTCAAAATAACTTTAAGGCATTGTTTACCTTAAAGAATCTTTATTTTGAGTAGCATAATATCGGTACTGCATAATCGAAGCCAAAAACTGAATTCCCCTCCCCTGAGCACATAGTATCAAAGCATAATTCCCTCCTCCAATTAACAGTCATAAATCACATTTCCCAATTAGCTTGAAGTGTGAGAGTCCTCTCCAGTTCTCCAGCAGCCAGCCCACCAATTCCTTATCACCTATGGTTACAATTATCTTGTTTCTCACTCTAGGTTTAATGGTGTTATGTCTAGCTGGACTCCCAGCATCATCTAACTCTAAAAGCAAAAGATAAAAGATGGCTATATTTCCATCTCTTGTCAATGCAACAATATCCGATGTTAGCAGCATTGACATATTTCTTTATAAAACAGAAGTTACATGTTAGTTCTTCTAGCATTGTGTTTTAATAGGTGGCTTGGAATTATTAAAATGTATTCTCCTTACTGTAGTGGACTTTCACTTCTTTTGCGTACCACAGATCTATTACAGGTAGACCTCAACTTACGACCATTTGTTGCATAATGGTTTCCAATTACAACAGCCTCAGAAAAGTGATTTACAACCTGTCCTCAAAGTAATGACTGTCGCACCGCCATTCCTGTGGCCATGTGGTTGCTTGGCAACTAGCTTGTGTTTATGCCAGTTGCAACATCCTGTGATCATGTCATTCTGATTTGCATCTTTTCCAGCGGGTTCCCAATAAGCAGCATCAATTGGATTCACTTAATGATCATGTGATTCATTTAATTGGATACAGTCACATGACGACTCACTTAGTGACCATATCAGTTAGCAACTGAAATTTTAGTTGTACAATTGTAGTTGTAAGTCAAGAACTACTGGCACTGAAGAAAAGGAATAAGTGAAACGTGCATTTTTTAACAAGAACATATCTAGTTCATACTTGCTGTACTTGCACATTACATGTATAAATAATATGTTTTGGGGTTTTGTGGTACAATTCACAAAATTGAACCATAATGTATTAAAGGAAACTGCTTGCAAATGTATTGTTTGCTAAGGAGTGCATAAAACAGGTTGTTCAGATCAATTGTGATTTGATTCAAACTAGAAAGTTGAGATTTGAAGAGGGCAAGATTCAATTTGAGTTGTGATCCATGGTGAAACAGATTTGATTTGAGACCCCTTGAGATTCAGTTTAAAGCAAACTTGTCCATTGCCTGTAATGGAGAAGCACCAGAATGTCTGCAGCTACTTTGTCCTTGGGGCAAAATGAGATAAAATCCGTAGAGATTGTAGGTTTTTTTTAGAGGGCATTGGCCCTGTCAAGTTGCAGCTGAATATATTTCTCCACAAGAAAAAAATATGGCCCACTCTACTAAGCAAAGCTGGCAAGCAAAGCTATCCCCAAATATTTGAGTAAGAAGATTAAAATAATGAGCTGAACCAATGCAGAAAGTGCCTTGTTCCAACTTAAAATTAAAAACATTTACAAACTATATTAAAAAGCTCTTACCGGTACTTTTCCAATTGCTTTTCTAATATGCCAGCCTTCATATGGTGCTAAAGAAATAGTGCTGTTAATCATCAGAGTAGCAGAACCAAGTTGAGACAATGTGATGCAGTGCCACAGAGTTAGCAGGACATGGGAGAAAGAAATTGGCATGGAATAAATACTGTAGCATGCATATCTTTGCCACCTGTGATACTTGAAAACAATGCATGTTTAGGTCGGGATCTGTGGATTTTAGCCTGATATTGATTAAATAAACAGTAAATGTAGTAAATGTGCCCCAATCATGCAAAATGTATAAGCGTTCTCCCAAGAATGTATATCAGACTGTTCTATTTGGAACCCAAATTCAGAATTCAGAGAAATGATCCAATCCTTTAGCTTAGTTTTTCTTTCAACCCTGGCAACTTTGAGGTGTGTGAACTTGAACTTGCTGGCTAGTCCAAACATGTTAAAGTTGCCAAGGTTAAAAATACTGTCTTAGCTGCATTGGCAGGCACCAACACAGACATGGACCCTGTCATTAGCACAAAAAAGAGCAACTTTGATAGAAAAAGGTGAATCAAACACAAAGCAATCTTGCCATCCGAAAGGCACAGATTTTAATGAGGTAATAAAACACATTGACTGACTGCTCATGTTAGTGTCAAACATCTGTCACATCACTCAGATCATCATATCACATCATATCATCCGCTATTCCAGAAGTGTCAAACTGCCAGCCCACGGGCCAGATGTGTCATAGCAAAACCATGCCCACCCCATTGCCGGCAATGGAAAAAAAGTCATGATACGTCACGACACATCACGTAACATTGCGGGTTTGACACCCCTATACTATTCCTCCTATATAGAAATTACATCACTATACAGTAGATCGTATTCAGTCATTTAAATGGCTACAAAACAAATCAGAGCTTCTACTTTTCCTGCAGGCCCTTACATCAGTTCATGCAATTGCTACAATACTTTAATTTCAGTAAACAAGCAGTACTTAGAGCAGTAACCAATACCCTAATCAAGGAAATACCATCTCAGACAAATAATCAAACAATGAACAACAGCCTAATCAAGAAATTACTAGTAAGAAAAAAAAAACATGCTCACCAACACTGTCAAAGCACGGTATTAAAACACAGAGAACAAACCTCATTCCATTCTAAATCTGAAGATGTTAGCTAGTTGGATAATGAAACATACAGTATACAAGTACACAACTGAGCTCAGATAGCACCAAGGATCCTACATTTTAATTTCATTCAAACTTAGTTGAATCAAAATTAATTCAAGTTTTGCAAAGAATTATAAGTAACAGGAAATGTGTATGAAGTTATATAAATTAGGAGGAAGTGTGTGCCAAAATGCATATATTAAGAGAACTGTGTACACATTTTTAGTGCATTTTTTTAGGAATTATAAAATCATGACATAGAAATAGGGTAGTAGGATAGTAGGAGTTCAGTTTAAATCCCAAACCAAGTAAAACCAAGGGTCATCTCCTATCTCCATAAGATATTACTTTAGTTTGAATAATACATTCTACAGCTGAAACAAAATGACCTTACATATTCAGTCCACCTCCAATTCTCAGGTGGCAAATTTAAGGGAAGAAAGAAAAAGAACAATTGGTTTTACAGGCAGTTGCCATGGTAAATAATAGAATAGCATTCTCTTTTTCAAAGGGTTTAAAAAATTGGATGTATGCTGCTTCCAATGTGAATATGATCTCCTCTTAGAGACCAGACTTCTCCTTTGCACCTTATCCTGATGAGCTTTAAAATATTTCCTGATTTAAAAATCCTTTAAATGTTTTTTTTTAAAATAAAACTTGCACCCACTAAAAAGTAACATCTCCCGAAATAAACACATTTGTGTAGATATTTTTTGTCATGCTCAATTAAGAATGAGGCTAATTTGATTGATCATATGCGATCAAGTCATTTTTGACTCATAGTGATCAGGTATATACCTTTACTCCAAAGCTTGTCTCTAACTTGGTCTTTTAGGTCTTCCAATATTTTACTCATTGGTTATGTAACAAAGTCCACCAACCTTGCTGTAGGTTGTCCTTTTCCTGTTTCCTTCCTATCTTTCCCAGCATTAGAGCCTCCTCCAGTGACCTGGGTCATAATATGCTCAAAGTACGATAACTTGATTCTGATCATTTGTGCCCCAAGTGAGAGTTCTGGATTGATTTGGTCAATGATCCATTGATATGTTTCCTTGGTTGTCCACAGTATTCTTAGGAGAGCTGGACAGATGACGCTTGGAAAGTACTTGGCAAACATTATCTGGAAGGTTTGAAACTAAGTTCTGTATGAGAGGGAAACAACAGCTTCAAAAACAATTTAACAGCAAGATCTGGAAATGAGACTGGGAGTGATATATAGAATGTGGAGATGATACACACTATGCTGATGATACTCAATTAGAGACCACATAAGACCAAGAAGGAATGCCAACAGATTCCAGTTGAATTGCATCTTTACTTCTTTAGGTACAGTAGGTTCTTTCTAAAAATACATAGCTTTTATTACCAAAATAAAAAAATGAACTAGATGCTTAGATAACCTGTTATGAATTCTGATTGCTACATTGTTAGATCTTATTTCTTTACTATTTTAGGAATACATCTTATAGACTTACATACAAACTTACCAATAAATCTATTTTTATTTTAATTAAGTTTTAGTTGCAAGTCCTTCTAGAAGCCCATTATTTTCTTTCTCAGCCTATATTCTAGGAAATCTCCTTATTTAGCACAGTTCTTTTTCCTTATCCATCTGTCTTTAATCACTTTCTTATTTGTTCAGCATTTCTCCTTCCAAGTGGTTTGATTTATACCAATTTCTTTTAGCTTCTTTATAAAGTTTGTCATGATTTTCTCAAGGACAGTGACTTCTCATCCTCCCCTTTTGGAAACAATGCCATTTCTTCTTAGCTTGCAAAGATTTCTAAAGACCATTGAGGAATTTATTAGTTTTGCTCAAACTTCCTGGAATATATCAAGTATCTACTCAGGGCACAAGGCAGAGAAATGTCTCCTCCTCTGCCTTGTGCCCTGAGTAGATTCTTGATATATTCCAGGAAGTTTGAGTAAAAGTAATAAATTTCTATTCATTCAATGCAACTTTTCAATAAGTCCATTTTCTGATAACTGCTCTGTTACCACAGAGTCAGTCCACTCATGGGGCAGAGTGTGCAAAGAGCTAGTAGTGGGAAGAGGAATTTCCCCTTTCCTTTCTGACTGTCAGAATCCCTTTCTTTGTCAGAAGTGATAAATAGATACTATTATGAAGCTTTAATGTAATTTTCACAGGATATACTTTTGTGTTTCATTTTTCTCTCATCTCATTGCTTGCACTTTTTCTCTTTGGTAATCTCTGTCTCTGTCTCTCTCTCTTTCTCTCTCTCTCTCTCTCTCTGTGTGTGTCTGTTTCTCTCTCTCTCTCTCTCTCTCTCACACACACACACACATATACACAAACCACACATAGAGAGACAGAGAGACAGAAACAGAGAACAATTTGTACACTTCTCAGCTGAAACATAGTTCATAAATGCTTATATTATAATGAAGCATAGCATTCTTTATAATTTAAATTAATGTTCATTCTATAACAGTAATCACAGGAATATTAAATGTGTATGTTAATTATATAAGCCATCAAAGAACATGTCTGGATTTGGTAATTCTTTTGAAAATATGTAACTTTTAATCATTATCTTACTACGTAAAAAAATTAAGTACTATTATACCATCATAATGTGTCAAAGGAAACATTCTTCAAAAACTAATTTTTCACATGACACTTTATGAAAACTAGCAGTGTGACATATGGGATACAAGAAAATGACAAAATTAATTTTTCTCCCCTCCAGATGCCCAGAACAAGATCTCAGGGTGTTTTGATTAGAGACATACATGGAAGAAAAGAACACAAATAGTGTCCACAAATTTTAAGTGATGTATTGAGAGTCCTGTCTCAGAGGTCTTTCAAACTGGGGTCTGCCACCATGTTAACTCTGTTGAAATTATAGATTATTAAACAGGCTTAGTGTTCTACACCTCCAAGCTGGATTTCTTTAAAGGTTATAGCATTTATAGTTTGTGCACCTGTTCTTGGTGAAAACATAGAGCAGAATGTTAAGAGAAAGAAGTTACCAGTCACTTCTATGACTAGGTTTTTACTTCTTGAAACACATTGTAGTTCAGTGCTGTACCTAGTTAACTATAAGGAAGCCCTACTGAGTGAATGTATGTAAGATTATGCTTTTAGTAAGCAAAATCTGATTGTGTCATAATGCAAGACATGTAATGGACTCTGGTGGATGATTAAAGGCCATGGTAGTGCAATGGTTAGAATACAGTATTGAGGCTAACTCTGCCCACTGCCAGGAGTTTGATCTATTTGGCTTAAGGTTGACTCTGCCTTCCATCTTTCCGAGATTGTAAAATGAGGAGCCAGATTGTTGGGGGCAATATACTGACTCTGTAAAACATTTAGAGAGTGTTGTAGTATATAAATCTAAGTGCTACTGCTATTACTATTAAGAATGTGGAAATATAGGTAGGTACAAACACAAAGGATGGATACATGGATGGATGGATGGATGGATGGATGGATGGATGGATGGATGGATGGAATGTATGCTTCAACCCTGATTTAGAAGAAGTGGTTTGGACCCTAGGCTGGAGTGAGCACAATATCCTTTGCTATAGTATTTGGTAAAAATGACTGTTTTTAATGAATAAAAATAATGTTTTGGCATTTGCATTTTTCAGATGCATCTGAAATGGGATACAGTATGTAATGTGGCACCTATAGAAACCTTTAACATTTCATTTTTGTTGAAAATTATGATATCAGATATTATTCTCCAATTTTATCTCAGTTTGAACTTCTGTTTTGGAGGAAATAGCTAAACATGAAGCTTACATTCTTAACTCTCTAAAAAAAGATAGAGAAATCACTATGAGAAATGGAGACAGTGAGGAAAGCCAGCATAATTGTTCAGTTTTGATTGCTATTAGCAACACAAATTAGAATTCTTTATTGGTCAAGGGGATAGAGTCAGTTGTAGGAGGTATGGCTGTTGTTGGTGTATCCGAGATGGGGGTGGTAGAGATAGGTGACAGTGGTTTCCTCTCAAACATACAGTAAAACACATTCATTTATAACCTATTTAGTAAAGGGGGGAGATAAGTTAGGGTTTGTGGTCTCTTCCAATAAAAGAGTTCAATTTTTCTGGATTTCCTCACCATTTTCATTCCTCCTCCTCCTCCTCCTCCTCCTCCTCCTCCTCCTCCTCCTCCTCCTCTTCCTCCATAATTGACCCATATCTCAGGGTAATTCAGAGAATCATTCTGCTAACTAGCCATAACCAGAGTCCATTGTTATTTTAAACCAGGGTTTCTTTCCATACAGTTGATATGCTCAGCTCATGACCCAACAGGGAAATATATCTTAAAATGGTGCCTAAATAATTAATGTACCAGAGGAAGGGGAGAGGTGAAGAATCTGAAGCCATACTGACAGGCTGTAGGTAGGAGCTCCGGAACAATGAAAGAAGCTCATGCTGGGTATCTTTGCCTCCCTAAAAGAATGTCTGACTTTCCATGTGGCATATCTCTTATCTCTGCCCCAGGTCAGTTCAGGTAGAAATTTTACTTCAGATTCACTGCAGTTGGTAAGTTGCTTCATGTAAGAGCAAAAAAGGAGTAAGTTGGCCAAATGGTATTTCTTCTCCTGCCATCAACCTGTGCAGACATTGAACCAGTTTTGTGCCTTTGGACTAGCTAGGACTTGAAGGAGCTTGCCTTGGTCAACAGGGAGACAGCAGGTGGAATGGAAATAGTAGAAGAGGAGGGTAGTGTGGATCACCTGTATCACCTTGCCATACCTCACTGCATCTTTTTAGGCCAGCTGGGTCTTAGTATTACAAAAGCCCTTGTTAATTATCACTAACATAGAGAATGAAAAGCAGAGAAAGATGGGTGGTTAAGAAGTGTGAAAAATAAATAAAAATAAATAATTTAAATTGTTCATATCTAGGAAATTAATATTCACAACAATATGCTTGTAAACTATGCAACTGAGGAAAAATCTATTTCAAACTCTTTTTCCTTTTTTTCCTGTCTCCAAACAGATTTTTCCACCCCCCCCGTCCTTGTTCGAATGAGATGACCACTTTCTAAAAGGCTTTATGCCATGAGCTATAGGTGTATCCAAAATGTTTAATGTTGCTTGATTTAAAGTTGAGAAAAGAGCTGGGAGTCCACATCTTTTTTAATTGGATTAAAGAAGATTTTAAACAGGCTTGTTGTGCCAGCTAAACCTAGCCTTTTCTTTAATTGATCATTTAATCAATCGTTTTTCTATTATACTTTTTCTCCAAAGCACTAAAGGTAGCCTAAATGGTTCTTTACCTCTTATTTCATCTTTCTAGCTTTTTAAACACATTCAAACATTTGAGGGCGAAAATAATTAAAGTTCAAATGAAGGAAATTAATTGTGAAGCTTTGGGGGTTTCCTTTTGTCCCCTGACGGCCTCAGAGGTGAATGTTTGTTCTTCATTTATGCCTATAATATATGAAAGCCTTCAGAAGAAAAGGCTGAATGTTTTTGCTCCCTTTTCAAACAAATAAATGTCTTTTGTTGTTGTATCATCCACTGGTGAAGGCTCAAAAGAATCTCGACAAAATCAGATTGTTACTGGGGATAAGACATTTGCATAACTCATTTGACTCACAGCCACTATTATCTGTAAGTCATTATTTCCTCCCTGCCAGTTATAATTTTATTTGGTTGGATAATCAATACAAGATTCATATTTCAGAGGAATATTTTTCACTTTGCATTGCTAAGTACAGGGAAAAGAATACATTTTGAAATGATAAAATAGGCTATAAAAAGAAGATTTCTCTTTGTAAACTCTTTCTTGTTATTTTAAGAGCTTTGGTTCATTGCTAGTAGCTACAAAAATATGCCCAATTATTTTGTTGTTATAAGGCCATTATGTTTAAAGGTGTTATGAAATGGAATAGTTGACTAAGTGATGCTTACATATCTATTACTGAATAGAGCATAACAACATCAGCGGGGGGGAAAGGAAGAAAGTACATGTACTTGTAACATTATAACATTCTCTTCATGACTTCTTGACTTTGGAATTTTCAGTCTGTTATTAAGTTGGTGTCAACATCCAATTTGTGGATCCAAATAAATCTCCAGGTTCATTCCATCTCTGAAAATCTTACTGTTTGTTGAATACACTGCATGGTCACATCGAAGCAAAACTAACTCTGTGATCCCAACACCAATCCATGGACTTAAACAATAATTTTCCCAGCCAAACCCCCAACTTACATAGTCCATATAAACAAGTTCACTTTGTTATTGGAACCGTCTGCTTCAAATCCACACCTGTTATGGTGTCCTTGAAAAGGTTTTAGGCTCTCATGTTCTTCAGTGGAATCGTAGAAGTTTCATTTCTCCATCTAACCCTCTCGAAAGTAACACCTCCCACACTCTTACTCTAAAGGCAAGTTGAAACACAGATGCATGTAGTTGCCAAAGTTTTATCTGTGACAGTTGGTCTATTAAACTTATTTATATTTGTGATGGTTCTAATTGTGTTAGTTGTGTATGAAAAATATTATCAGAGATGTATTTTTTTAGGCTCACCCTTAGAAGGTTCTATCTCCAAATTTTCATTTCTAAAAAAAATCAATAAAATTACTGGAACTATAATATCAAAAATGAAACAATCTTTACCCCAAAACAAGCTTGGAACATTTTTGACAATATCTTCTTTCATCATCTTCACTATTAACATGTCTAATTTTGTATACAGTGGATTGCTATCCAGAAAATAAAGCATAATCTGAACAATAAGCAGTGGTCTAGTGAAATTCTTAAGAACTCTAAAGATATAAGGTATAATCTACATAACAGCTTTCACTTAAAGTCTGATTTATGTCACCTGAACAGATGGCAGTTCACAAATAGACAGGTTTGTTTTCCTAGCCAAATACAGATGCAAATAAAAAAAATTGACTAAGACTGCAATCCTAACTGCATGGCCAGTATAAATCACACTGTATAAATCAATCTAAATTAAATCTATGTAAGTGTGTCACAGATTTGTTCTTTTTCAACTTCTGCAAAGTTTGGTGTCTCTCTGTGTGTGGTGTCTGTGTCTGTGTCTGTCTCTCTCTCTCTCTCTCTCTTTGTGTGTGTGTGTGTGTGTGTGTGTATGTATATATATTTGTTTTCTGAGGTTTTTGCAGGTGTTTGTATGTAGGTCTTTGGTTATTTGGGTTTTCTCACACATAAAATTGGAAGTGGCGATGTTTCAACGAAGTCCCATTCATCATCTTCAGGCTGGTGTTTTCGGCTTTGTGCTTGTAGGAATAATGTGTGATCATAACTGTTTCTTCCTTTTAACTGCCAGTGGGGGTATGAACTGATTGGATGGGAGCTTGGCTGTGTTCTGATTGGGTGGAGGTGTGTTCTGATTGGTTAGGGGCTTGGCTGTGCGAAGACAAACAACAGCAACACAGCTCACCATCTCAAATTCCCCTGCAACTCAGACTAACCCGAGCACAACAAAGCCCCCACTCAAAGAGAACACTCCCCCATCCAATCAGAGCACAGGCAACCCCCATCCAATCAGAGCACAGCCAAGCCCCTAACCAATCTGAACAAACACACACACACACACACACACACACACACACACACACACACACACACACATATATATATATATATATATATATATATATATATATATATATATATATATTCACGGTTAAAAAGGTTAAAAATATGAACCCTGGGGGTATATGGTGAAGAAATAAAATGAACACCAGGGTAATAAAAACTGTAAAAGTTTTTAATTAATTAAAACTATAAAAGTTTAATTAAAAGCGCCAAGCTTTCGCCGTCACCTGCCGACATCTTCAGGGCTAGCGCGCCAGAGAATGAGGAAGTCCTTTATAGGCGTGTCAAGGTTTGCGCCCGGCTCCTTGATCTTGTTATCGGGCCTGATTGATTCAATTGCGTACGGTTAACCTGTTTTTCCTTTCTCTTTTTGGTTACATTTCTATCTTCATCCATCCTTATTTCTCTCAACCTTGGGGTGGTTGGGTGGCAACAATTTACTATGGAAGAGGAAGATCAGGGCAGTTTGGCATTCCTGGATGTATTAGTGCAGCGCCAGGTGGATGGATGTCTGGCCACCAGGGTGTACCGAAAACCAACATGCACGGACAGGATTCTTCACTTTGGGAGTAATCATCCGATGGCCCATAAAGTCAGCTGTGTCAGGACATTATTTAAACGGGTGGAGACACACTGCAGCACCGTCAGAGCCAAGAAGGAAGAGAGAAACCACCTCTTCCAAATGTGTAGACGTAATGGTTACCCGGTAAAGCTTATCAATCAGTTCAGTAAACCACCTGGACCCCGGGGTAACCTTACATCCCAAGAATCCATACCTCAGACAACTACACGTATCACCCTCCCCTATATTCATAATGTATCAGAAGCCACAGCGAGGATCCTGGCACCGTATAACATACAGGTGGCCCATAGACCAAACCAAACACTGCGGGCGGCTATAATGCGCCCCAAGGACCCGCTCCCCAACAGTGAAAGATCGGCAGCCGTTTATAGGATTGATTGCATGGACTGCCAGTGCAATTACGTTGGGGAGACTGCTAAACGGATCAAGACCAGGGTCCACGAACACAGATTGGCAGTGAGAAGGGGAGATTGTTACTCCCAGATATGGGCACACACGGTAGATCTGGGCCATAGGTTTAATTTTAGTGGCGTCAGCGTATTGGCGAATGATAACACCAAAGGGGGCCGCCTACTTAGGGAGGCATGGCTCTCGGATAATAGATCTATTAATAGACATGTCGACCTATGCCCGGCATACGTGGCTTTAAGATCATGGAGCATTAATAATCAGCGGCAACACCCCCGATGGCTTAATAATAATCCCGGTGATACCAAAGAGGAAGGGCAAACTGCCCAACAGACCTGGTGCAATCCGGAGGAGGAAGGGCAACTGCGGGACACCCCGACCACCCCAGTGAGGCTACCACAATCCCAGAGGACTAGGGGGGTGGTGGAAACTGAGATCTGGAGTTCTGATAGTGAGAACGAGATGAAGGAGGATACGGCAGGTGGAGGCGCGGGGGAATCGCCAAACGCAACAGCTCGCCTGCGCGCTAAAAGAAACATCGTGGCCGGTCCGGAAGGGAGGAGAAGACCCCCTTGCGCAGCCAGAGCAATCGGATCCAGGGGGGATAGATCACGGGACATGGCCAACGACGAACCCCCGAGCACTGCCAGGGAGGAGGGGAGAAGATCAGAGAGCGGTGGAGTGCGAGGGATTGAGTCGTCACGCCCCCTACCCGACGATCCCAAGGACTCCCATGGAATGCACACGAACACCAACAGTGCAGAAAGGGGGAGAGCTGAAGAGGAACGTTATGACAGCCAGAAGGAGCGTGATTCGACTACCACATACATACCCCCCGGACCGAGTACCCGAAGCAGGACGCGCGCAGGACAGCTGGGTATGGCGATGACCAGGAAACGACCCCTCCACCCTGCTGAACACCCCCCCACGCCGTATTTGACTCGTAACAGCTCGCAAGACCATCCGGATGACGGGCGCACCAAAAATGAAAGTATTGGGACTAAAAAGGAAAGTTACTTTAAAAGGAACAATTGGGTAGGATATGGCTGTGAAAGGAACGTGGAATGTGCACTACCACCTGAACCTGGGGGGAGGTCAGAATGCAAAGACAACCGAAACAACTGGAGTTGCCACCCAACCACCCCAAGGTTGAGAGAAATAAGGATTGATGAAGATAGAAATGTAACCAAAAAGAGAAAGGAAAAACAGGTTAACCGTACGCAATTGAATCAATCAGGCCCGATAACAAGATCAAGGAGCCAGGCGCAAACCTTGACACGCCTATAAAGGACTTCCTCATTCTCTGGCGCGCTAGCCCTGAAGATGCCGGCAGGTGACGGCGAAAGCTTGGCGCTTTTAATTAAACTTTTATAGTTTTAATTAATTAAAAACTTTTACAGTTTTTATTACCCTGGTGTTCATTTTATTTCTTCACCATATATATATATATATATATATATATATATATATATATATATATATATATATATATTTGTTTGTTTTCTGAGGTTTTCGCGGGTATTTGTATGTAGGTCTTTGGTTGTTCGGGTTTTCTCCCACGTAAAATTGGAAGTGTCTTGGCGACGTTTCGACGAAGTCCCATTCGTCATCTTCAGGCTGGTGTTTTCAGCTTCGTGCTTTGAGCAGCAATGTGTGGTCTTAGCTGTTTCTTCCTTTTAACTGCCAGTGGGGGTATGAACTGGGGATGACTGAATCATCCAGATGCCCCAAACTCTATGGTCTCCCCAAGATACACAAAGAAGGAACCCCACTCAGACCTATAGTCAGCTCCATAGGCTCACCTCTACAAAACCTAGCCAAATTTCTCGCCAAACAATTACAGCCCTATGCAGAATCCATCACCTCACACGTAAAAAACTCATTCCAGTTTATAGAGATCATAAAGAAACAAAACTTACAGCCCAGCGACCTACTAGTGAGCTTCGATGTCATATCCCTCTTCACCCAAGTGCCTATCAAAGAAGCCTTGACAGCTATTCAAAACAAATATAACCCCCCCAAACACATCTTAGATCTGACCAACCACTGCCTATCCAACACATACTTCATCTATAATGGACAAAAATACAAACAAACAGAAGGAGCACCCATGGGATCACCCCTCTCACCTGTCATTGCCAACCTCTACATGGAACACTTTGAAACCCAAGCTCTAGAAAAATCGGATCACAAACCCAAACTCTGGCTCAGATACGTAGACGACACCTTCATAATCTGGCCACATGGGAAAGAAAAACTGGACAACTTCCTCACACACCTCAACAGCCTACACCCCAAAATACAGTTCACCATGGAAACAGAAGCTAACAACCAACTTCCCTTCCTGGATGTCTTAGTCTACAAGAAATCCAATGGCTCCCTAGGACACACCATCTACCAGAAGAAAACACACACAAACCGCTATCTGCATGCTCTCTCACACCACCACCCAGCACAGATCAACTCTGTAGCCAAGACACTCATCTCCAGAACAAAACGCTTAGCTGACGAACAACACCTAAAACCCGAACTACACACTCTCACCAATGTACTAACATCCAATGGATTCCATAGAAATAAGATTACAAACCTAATCCAAAAAGAAACCCCCACTAAAATCCAAGACAAAGAACAAGAAAACGGCAAAGCCCTCCTCCCATACATAAAAGGCACCACAGACAGAATCAGTAAGATCCTCCATAAACACAACATCAAAACAGCATTCTGCACAAACAGAAAAATATCCACCATCCTTAGAAACCCCAAAGATAAAATTGAATTAGAAAATCAAGGAGTATACGAAATCCCATGCACCACTTGTCCCACCACATACATCGGACAAACCAACAGAAGAATAAGTGCACGCATTGAAGAACATAAGAACTCAGTCAAAAAAGAGGAACCAACATCTTCCCTGGTCCAACACCTTAAAGCCACAGGACATGAAATTGACTTTAAAAATACCAGAACCATTGCCAAAAGTGAACATTTTAATAACAGAATAATCAGAGAAGCCATCGAGATAGAAAAACGCCCACACAGCATGAACAAGCGAGATGATACCTCCCGCCTACCAGCCATTTGGAAACCCGCCCTTATTGACAAACGACTCCCTAACACAAAAAATGATACCAGACCCACACTCACAAAAACCATACAGGAGGTCACCACCACACATCCACGAAAAAACAAACCCAAAGCCACACTGATGACGAGGCACGACCACAAACCAGAAGCCAGACCACAGCTGCATCATTAGCCACTTTAAACCCCTCCAATCCATACATGAAGCAAACTGACACCCTCCATGAAGAGGAGCACGACCACGAACGCGAAGCCAAAAAATAGCAAGGCAGCCCAAAATCTTAAACCCCTCTGCAACTCAGACTAACCTGAGCACAACCAAACAGAACACTCCCCCAGCCAATCAGAGCACAGCCAAGCCCCTAACCATTCAGAACACACCTCCACCCAATCAGAACACAGCCAAGCTCCCACCCAATCAGTTCATACCCCCACTGGCAGTTAAAAGGAAGAAACAGCTAAGACCACACATTGCTGCTCAAAGCACGAAGCTGAAAACACCAGCCTGAAGATGACGAATGGGCTTTCGTCGAAACGTCGCCAAGACACTTCCAATTTTACGTGGGAGAAAACCCGAACAACCAAAGACCTACATATGTGTGTGTGTATATATATATATATGTATGTATATTATATATATATATATATCTATACATATACAGAATACATTATACCTCTACATATAACATATACATACATACATATACATATATATATATATATATATATATATATATATATATATATTACGTGACCACCAGGAGGATCTAAGTAAGAAAATACTTTACTTTACTAAACATCACCCTGACGATGTTGGGAGTTCCCAACGAAAGGTTGGTGGTTTTAGTAAAGTATTTTCTTACTTAGATCCTCCTGGTGGTCGTGTATTATTTATTTTTATTTATAATTATGCCCAGGAGTCGTATTTTTATGGATATCATCAATATATCATCAACTAACTAACTGAAGAGAGCAGAATGAGCTCGAAATGGCCATCTTAGTCTCCCAATTTAATTCTTTAATTCTTTGTCAGAAAAAGAAATTTGGATATATATCTATATATATATATATATGTTTTCTGAGGTTTTCGCGGGTATTTGTATGTAGGTCTTTGGTTGTTCGGGTTTTCTCCCGCGTAAAATTGGAAGTGTCTTGGCGACGTTTCGACGAAGTCCCATTCGTCATCTTCAGGCTGGTGTTTTCAGCTTCGTGCTTTGAGCAGCAATGTGTGGTCTTAGCTGTTTCTTCCTTTTAACTGCCAGTGGGGGTATGAACTGATTGGGTGGGAGCTTGGCTGTGTTCTGATTGGGTGGAGGTGTGTTCTGAATTGGTTAGGGGCTTGGCTGTGCTCTGTTGTGCTCATTTATATATATATATATATATATATATATATATATATATATATATATATATTTACCTTGAATGAAAGGTAAAAGGTATTACCTATACCATTCTCTCTTTATTCTTTGTTAGCAAAACCTAAAAACCTATATATATATTTAAAACCAAGCAAATAAACGTGAGCACCAGGGAATGTTTAAAAATTTTAGTAAAATTTAGTAAAATTTAATACAATACCAATAAAATCACCATAAAAATTAATAAAACGCCTAGCTTTCGTCAGCAACTGCTGACATCATCAGGGTTCAAAATGCCGGTCAGTGGGAGAGTCCTCTTTATAGATTGGCTAGAGTCTGCACTCGGCTCCTAGATATTGTCATTGGGCCTGATGCAATAGGCTGTTTCTCGGTTGCCGGTTTCTTATTGGCAATGATTGCTTTCTTGCATTTTTTGCTTGTGTAGCTGTCATTGGGTGTTTTCTCTTTGCCAAATTCGGGGTTTGATGGAACATCCCCCCTCTCCTTTTTTGCTTTATTGCTACCCCTACTTCGTTTAGTTGTGCCCCTCCCTCCTCCCCTTTCCCCACTCCATTCTGATTGCCCCGTTGCAATGCACTGTCTCTTGTTTTCTTTGTATTTTCCCCAGTTATGGTCTCCACAGATGTTATTCGAGTTAATAACTGCCACAACCCTTTTTTCCTCCTTGCTCCTTGTTTGCACGGTGTCACTTTGAGAGCTCTTCCGTGCTGTCTGTTGATACGGATAGATCGGCATTACAAGGTGGGTTGGGCGGGTCTTATTCCCCAAACATGCTAATGAGGTTGTTTCTCCCCTTTTAGAGTACGATCTGGTAGTTGTTGCCCCCAGGCGTCTCCTTTCTTTATCTCCGATCTTGATGCGTTCCATCCTAGTGTTAATCAACTCGCCCTGGGTGTTCTCTATACGGTACTCAGGAGTGTCAGTCTTCATTGCTCTCTCCCCTCCACTCTCGGTGTTCCTCCCATGTGCATCTTCATCGGGTTCACTCCACACACCCCGTTGGAACATTTGAGTTGGTGCTGCTGAACGGAGCGATTGAGTTGTTACAGGTGGTAGAGCTGGAGAAGCTACCCTTTCCTCTCCCAAATATGGCAGGCAATTCAACGCCCCCGCCAAGGGTGTTTTAGATGTGGATCTCTTATCAGGCGACGCTCTCCCCTCCGGGTATCCCGAGGGGTGCGTGCAATCCCCCAGTCCACACGTTAGTGCTCCTGTGTCTCCCGACGCTCCCTCAGATGCTCGGAGATGTCTAACCATTCTGGGGGTGGGGGGAAGTCCCGATCGTTGTCTACATTCCGTTTGAGTACTCCTGGGCTGTGGATGGTGAAAGGGGGAATTCTTCTCCACAATCCTCTCCATTGGTATATTCAGTGTTTCTTTAGGATGTCTCCAATTTTAAATATGAATATACCCAGGGATCATATTTTTAGTGTAATTGTTAACATATATGTATATATATATATATATATATATATATATATATATATATATATATATATAAGATATATATATATATATGTTTTCTGAGGTTTTCGCGGGTATTTGTATATAGGTCTTTGGTTGTTCGGGTTTTCTCCCGCGTAAAATTGGAAGTGTCTTGGCATGAAGACACTTCCACACAGCATGAACAAGCGAGATGATACCTCCCGCCTACCAGCCATTTGGAAACCTGCCCTTATTGACAAACGACTCCCTAACCCCAAAATCTTAAACCCCTCTGCAACTCATACTAACCTGAGCACAACCAAACAGAACACTCCCCCAGCCAATCAGAGCACAGCCAAGCCCCTAACCATTCAGAACACACCTCCACCCAATCAGAACACAGCCAAGCTCCCACCCAATCAGTTCATACCCCCACTGGCAGTTAAAAGGAAGAAACAGCTAAACCACACATTGCTGCTCAAAGCAAGAAGCTAAAAACACCAGCCTGAAGATGACGAATGTGACTTCGTCGAAACGTTGGCCAAGACACTTCCAATTTTACGTGGGGAGAAAACCCGAACAACCAAAGACCTATATATATATATATATATATATACACATACATATATACATATATACATATATATATATGTTTTCTGAGGTTTTCGCGGGTGTTTGTATGTAGGTCTTTGGTTGTTCGGGTTTTCTCCCGCGTAAAATTGGAAGTGTCTTGGCGACGTTTCGATGAAGTCTCATTCATCATCTTCAGGCTGGTGCTTTCGGCTTCGTGCTTCTAGGAGCAATGTGTAATTGTAGCTGTTTCCTCCTTTTAACTGCCAGTGGGGGTATGAACTGATTGGATGAGAGCTTGGCTGTGTTCTGATTGGATGGAGGTGTGTTCTGATTAGTTAGGAGCTTTGGCTGTGCTCTGATTGGCTGGGGGGTTGGCTGTGCTCTGATTGGCTAGGGGAGTGTTCTGTTTGGGTGGGGGCTTTGTTGTGCTCAGGTTAGTCTGAGTTGCAGGGGGGTTTAAAATGGTGAGGTGCATTGCTATTTTTTGGCTTCGCGTTCGTGGTCGTGTCTCATCTTCATGGTGGGTGTCAGTTTGTTTCATGTATGGATTGGAGGGGTTTAAAGTGGCTAATGATGCAGCTGTGGTCTGGCTTCTGGTTTGTGGTCGTGCCTCATCATCGGTGTGGCTTTGGGTTTGCTTTTTGCGTGCATGTGTGGTGGTGACATCCTGTGTGGTTTTTGTGAGTATGGGTCTGGTGTCATTTTTTGTGTTAGGGAATCGTTTGTCAATAAGGGCGGGTTTCCAAATGGCTGGTAGGTGGGAGATATCGTCTCGTTTGTTCATGCTGTGTGGGCGTTTTTCTATCTCGATGGCTTCTCTGATTATTCTGTTATTAAAATGTTCAGTTTAGGCGATAGTTCTGGTCTTTTTAAAGTCAATTTCATGTCCTATGTTTTTAAGGTGTTGGACCAGGGAAGAAATTGGTTCCTCTTTTTTGAATGAGTTCTTATGTTCTTCAATGCGTGCACTTATTCTTCTGTTGGTTTGTCCGATGTATGTGGTGGGACAAGTGGTGCATGGGATTTCGTATACTCCTTGATTTTCTAATTCAATTTTATCTTTGGGGTTTCTTAAGATGGTGGATATTTTTCTGTTTGGACAGAATGCTGTCTTAATGTTGTGTTTGTGGAGGATCTTACTGATTCTGTCTGTGGTGCCTTTTATGTAAGGGAGGAGGGCTTTGCTGTTTTCTTGTTCTCTGTCTTGGGTTTTAGTGGGGGTTTCTTTTTGGATTAGTTTGGTAATCTTATTTCGTTGGAATCCATTGGATGTAAGTACATTAGTGAGAGTGTGTAGTTCGGTTTTTAGGTGTTGTTCATCAGCTAAGCGTTTTGTTCTAGAGATGAGTGTCTTGGCTACAGAGTTGATTTGTGCTGGGTGGTGGTGTGAGAGAGCATGCAGATAGTGGTTTGTGTGTTGCTCCTTTTAACTGCCAGTGGAGGAAACAACTACAATCACAAATTGCTCCTAGAAGCACGAAGCTGAAAGCACCAGCCTGAAGATGACGAATGAGACTTCGTCGAAACGTCGCCAGTACGTGGGAGAAAACCCGAATAACCAAAGTCCTACATACAAACACCCGTGAAAACCCCAGAATATATATATATATATATATATATATATATATATATATATATATATATATATATATATATATATAATGCTGTATGTTACACCCTGTTGACCCAAATATGGGAGAGAGACAGCCCAGGTTCGAATCTCAGAAGGGTATGTCTGGTTGAAAAGAACTAAAGAGTTCGAAATAGCTATTCCAGTTCTCCCTTAATTCTTTGCTAGCAATCCAAATTTTAGAAATATATATATATATATATGTGTGTGTGTGTGTGTGTGTGTGTAATCAGACATGTCAAAATCGTGACATCACATGTATCAGAGCTTTTTACCCATTGCCGGCAATGGGGTGGGCATGGTTTCCTCATGATGCATCCATCCCATGGGCTGGCACTTTGACACCCCTGATATATATAGTTCCCTCCTTAGTGGTATCTTTAATAAAGGTACAAAATACTGTACCTAATCCCTCCTTATTTGAGTGTTGTCTGCGGGAAGGGATATATTCCAGTATTTTTGTTTTCTTCCTAGGGTTTTTAAATGTCTCCTTTAAATGGTGTGAAAATATGGTGTATCTCTGTGTGTTTATTGATGGCTGATTTGTCTGAATGCCAAGTTTTCAGGAATTCCCTAGCTTTTGGGGATTTAACTTAGTCTAAGATTCTAATAGATTCCCAATAGAATTTTTAGTTGATTTTGTCCATGTGTTGTGAGGTTAAGGAGTTTTCATCATGCTTTCTGACAGCTACAGTAGTTGGTGTTCATGGATGCACTGCCCTATCTTCTACCTGTCGGTCTTGCATAGTGGTTGTTGCAGCTCTTGTGTTGTATGTTGTAGATGACTTCTAGTTTTTCTTATTGGGTTTCTGGGTCTTTTGATTTGCTTAATATGCTTTAAAGGTCTTCTGTTGTTTTTTGTGCTATAATGATGCCATGTGGTTCTTGCAGCATGTTGTTTTTTTTTTCCTAAGGTATTTTTAGGTATGGATGCATTATTCTTTTCATAGATTGCACTGATGTGCTGCATGGTCACAGGCTTTTTTTATAAAGGCAGGTAGCAAACCCACACTCACTTATATTGATGCTGTTACCTAGTAATGAAATGTCTAAAAATAAAAAAATAATCTTAGAAATCACCAAGAATGGCACAAGTCAATCCTGAGCTACATATATTCTTTTGTATTAGAAGAAATACATATTTTGGAAGAGAAAGATTTCACAATTTGAACATAGAAAGTCAAAAACATTTGTGTTACTTCAAAATCAACTGTAGAGGTAAATAATTTTTATGTATCTTTTTCAATTTATTTGGGGAACAATAATAGTTGTCACTAAAGCCTTGGAATTAGTAAGAGAGGGAAGGAGAGGGATAGGTAGATATGGAGGGAGAAGGAGAGGAGAGAGAGAAGAGAGATAGAGATACAGATCTATCCATACCTTCATATGTTGCTTCATATAATGGCTTCCTGGGGAGCCATTGGATTTCTTGTAGACTAAGACATCCAGGAAGGGAAGTTGGTTATTAACTTCTGTTTCCATGGTCAAATTGCCTTCAGCAATCACACCTTCCCTTTTATTATCCAGCCAAGGCGTGGCTTCCTAATGCCTTCTCCTTTGCCTTTGGAGCCACCCCATTGCATTCCTCTATCCGATTCTCTTTGTCTGCCAGTGTTTTACTTGCCTCCTGGATTGCTCCCAGCTGTGAGTCATCACTGTCCATTCAGACTCCGAGCACAGCTGTGTCTCAGCCTGAGCACAAGTAGAGGGGCCAGGCTCCTCATCAGACTGTAAGTCTTGGAGCTCCTCAGAGCCTTCCTCTAATTCTGATGTCACTCCAGGCCCCTCCTCCTCCTCCTCTGATTCCCCAGACTCAGCTGCCAGATCCACTGGCTGACGAGGAATCACAACAACCTTATGAAAAAGACTTTGAGATATATTTTGATATTAATAGATAATCTGAAATTTTAATAACTTCAAGATGTATTTTAACAGACACTGTATGTTTATGGTCAAATTATTTCTTATTATTCATGGAAACATTACTTTATTATATTATAAAAATAATTTTATTACATATTATATGACTAACCCAAGGATTTAGGAACTGAAACATTTACATCCCAAAGTCTCTGCCTACTCACCTAGGCAGCCTATTCGTATTAGATGAGAGATAAAACCACTATGAAGGATATATACGGAGTCCGCTTAACAAACTAGCTCAGACTAAAGAAGCTATTGAAATAAGTAGCAAAACATTTCAAACCAAAAAGAAAAAGAAATCCAGTTGCCATGATTCATCTTCCAAACAAACAAAAATAAAAAAGGTAGGCAGATAACCGTATCCAAAGCATTGCAAGTATAGACTCCTGTCCATTCATCTTCACTTTGGCCTCTTAAGGTGCTTCCCATAGAATGGCTTCTATTACACCCTGTTACCTGCTCCAGCAATCAGAAATCAATCCAAATACAAAATCTAAAAGATGAAAAAAAATATCCCCCTTTCAAAATACTCTGGGAAACTCCTGTTAACTGTGCCCATTTGTTCATTCAAAAGCAAAATGTCTATACAACATACCTTACTTACTGCTGTAAGAATATTAGGCAAGAATCAACACCTTTTGCTCTGAGTGAATGATTGATTCAATGAAGCAATATAAATATCCCTTTTACTCTTTTGGCATATGGAAGACAAAGAAGATAATTATGGGTCCCAGGGCACTTTTCACCTGATATGCACTGGCTGCACCAATTGATTTGCATCATTCCTCATCTCTGAATTTATTTAGTTGCCTTCAGCAACCTAGCAGTTATGAAAGTGGCTGCTATCTCACTCTTTCCTTGAGTGGCAGAAAAAAAGGAGGCTTCTTTGCACATGGGTGGTTCCTAGTTCGGAGCTGATTTTGTTCTCTGTGGAATATATCCTGGTAAGGTGATGCTCACTAATAACCTGACTATTATTCTGCAAGAATGGCTCATGCTATTCAGAAGTCAGCTAAGATTGCACAGTGTTATTATTTTCAGCCCTGGTATTTTTAAGGTGCACCTCTGCAAAAACCCCTCTCCTCCTTTGCTCATTTTGGAGTCAATTAAATGTAGCCCTATGATTAGTAATTCTCTCCAAAATTTCAAGTTGTCAAGTTCATTCATTGCTCCTTATGCTTTGAAGCATCTCTCCTGACATCCTTGAAGCAAGTGCAAGAGATAATACAATACAGTCTTTCAGATAGCCTGATTTACATAAAAATTCATATCCTTTTCTCCTCCAATGTTTCATCTAAATGTCAGATATCTTCTGGAAATGTGTAAGACTTTGGTTGCTATATACAAAAACTTGTCCCAAAGTTAGTATCCCCTTGACAACTCTTAGTTTCCCTCCCTACATATATATTTTTTTTGCTTCATAAAATTGGGAAGAATATGCAATTAATTGAATAATATCGTATTTAAATCTGTAAACGGTTCCTCCTATTAAAAATTAAACTCACCACTATATTATTATTATTTATAATACATAAAACTGTTGCTCAGGGATGCCCACCATTCCTAACTCTATGAAAACACTTTTAAAAAGAATGAAACAATGCAAGGCTTCTCTCCAAGTTATTATTCTTGTTATTTGATGCCTTTGGTAGCCAAGCTAAAACAAATAAAAGGGAAATGTTAGCCTTTTTTTACAATCAGATAAGTCAGAAATTGTTCACAGAGGTATTTTGAACATTATTATTCATTTAAAAAAACCATATTCAGAGTTTTGTGTATGCTAGGGTAGAAAACAAGCCATTTCAGGCATTTGGCTATACTAGTGAAAGTTGTAAATTGGGTAGAGTGATAGAGTTATACACCCTGGCATAAACTCCTAGGTCTACTATGACTGCCTATTAGGCTTTCACTCCAAGGACTGCACATCTCCATTAACTCAGCTGACATCACAGTGATATTGTTGATTCTTGCCTCCTCAATTCTGACTTCTTGCTTGCAGAGCCCATTTTCCTGTCACTGAAGGCTCAAAGGTTCAGTGCTGCTACTGTTGATGGACATTTTCCTGATCCCATTCATCCTTAGAGATGCATAATTTCTGTACTGTACTGTATAAATCCTAGCACTGCCTATTTCCTTTCCTCAACAAATATCTTCTTTTGGCATCTTCTGAGAAATCCCCCCCAGGACTTGAGAATTTCTTTCTTTTTTGGCAGGATTTACGAAATAGTGATCTAAAGTTTCTGATGATGAGCATTTTTGCTTAGATGGCATAAAAGACAGAAATGAAATAAAATACCTGTAACTTCATGTAACCTAATCCTTGTGTAGGACTGAAATGAGAGACACCAGGGACAGTTTATACAGTTTGTACAATGAAATGTCCCCATTGGCCAAGGGACAAGCTGAAAATACACAACACAATATCGCTTTCAAAGCAAATTCTTTTAATCAAATTGGGTAAGAAAACACAGGGAAATACTTTTTTTCCCCATGAGATTAACTGCAACACATGTAATATACATGAAGCACACAATATTTATCATATTAAATTCATTAAAAATGCATATCTTAGGATAGAAACATACCACTGTGTCTTTTGAAAAAAATGTTAAAATAGTTCACATTTCTGGCTTTATATTGATTGATTGATTGATTGATTGGCATACAATGTCAGGGAAATCTACAGATGCCAGACACAATGCAGTCCTAACAGCCTAAATTGCTAATTCATTCTATTTGGTGTTTGAGTGCCTATCCTTGGTACACCACAGTGGTGTACCAATGCCTCATGTTGCATTGCCTCGTGTCCAGCCAGGCCCAGCACCAGCTTCCGCTCTCCATGCAAATAAATGCAGCTAGATTTCTCCCATCAAAGTGGTACCTATTTATCTACTCACAATATTGCATGCTTTTGAATTGCTGGATCAGTAGGGACAGTGGTGGGATTCAAATATATGAACAACCAGTTCTCTGTGTGGATGCCACTTCCAGAAGTCCATTCTGGGTTTGGGCAACAAAAAATTAGCTACCAGTTCTTTCAAAGTGGTGCAAACTGGCTGAATCCCACCACTGGGTAGGGACTAAGTGATAAGAGCTCACTCTGTCTCATGGAGCCTGGTTCAAACTGTTGGAGTGCAAGACCATTTCTGGCTGGCAGTTCTAGCATCATTAAGTCACTGTGCCAATGCGCCCCCTTCCAGGCAGGTTAATGTAAAAATGGAAGAGATCAAAAATTCACTAACCATTTCTCACTATTTAAACTCCTTCTCCCTGGTCAATGCATGATTCAGAATAAGCTTGCTTAGTTATGTTGCCTTTAGAATTTTATAGCTTTTTGGAAAAGATACATAGAGGAATTAATATCTATTGGTGTATTTATATGCTTCTAATGTCTGTTGCATAGATATGAATTGTCCAATTATCAAAATGGCTAATGGGATACAGTATAATGCAACCAGCTTCATACAACAAAATAAACAGTTAAAATGCCTTTGCCATAACTCTTTAGTTAATATAATTCATTTATCATGGACTGGATATGAGTTTCAAATATTCTCATTTTGTTTTGTAATATTTGCTGCTAAGGAAGAATTTTTCCTAGAACAGAACAAAACAGAACACAATAGAATAGAACAGAATAGAATAGGAGCTGGAAGGGACCTTGGAGGTGTTTTAATCCAGCCCCCTGCTCAAGCAGGAAAACCTGTACCATCTCAGACTGTCTAGTCTCTTCTTAAAAACCTCCAGTGATGGAGCGCCCATGATTACTGAAGGCAAGATGTTCCACTGGTTAATTGTCCTGTTAGGAAGTTTCTCCTTAGTTCCAGGATGCTTCTCTCTTTGGTCAGTTTCCACTCATTGTTTCTTATCCTGCCCTCTGGTGCTTTGGACAATAGTTTGATGTCCAATTCTTTCTGGCAGCCCCTCAAATATTGGAATACTGCTATCATTTCACCCCTATTTCTTCCTTTCTTTAGACTAGCCAAACAATGTCCTGCACCCATTCTTTATATAATAATAATAATAATAATAATAATAATAATAATAATAATAATAATAATAATAATAATAATGGTCTGCCTACTCATTGCTTTTAGTTCTGCTTGAGTCCAGTCCGAACTAAAAGCAATGGATAGCCAGACCAGAAAAATAATGACAATGAATCATGCCCTTCATCCATGCAGTGACATTGACAGACTTTATCTACCAAGGGAAATAGATGGGCGTGGAATGCTACAAGTACATCAGATGGTTGAAGAAGAAAAAATGGCTTTGGAAGAATATCTGAAGAACAATGATGAAGATGCACTGAAATTAGTATATCAGGAAGGCTTACTTAGAATCGCTGCTCAACACTGTCCGTATATATAGCCAAGATATTGTTATGGAGTTTGGCTGGGACAAATGTGCCACACTTACTATTAAACAAGGAAAAGAAGTGAAAACTGAAGGAATCAAGATGCCCCACAAAAATAACATTAAGAGTCTGGATGAGGAAGATTACTACAAATACTTGGGTATCCTTCAAGCTGACAACATCAAGCACACTGAAGTCAAGAAAAAGATTAGAGGTGAAGACATCAAGAGAGTGAAGAAGATCTTAAAGTCCAACTCAATGGAGGAAATACCATAAAGGCAATCAACACCTGGGCAATTCCAGTCATTAGGTACACAGCTGGAATAGTGGACTGGACTCAAGCAGAACTAAAAGCAATGGATAGGCAGACCAGAAAAATAATGAAAATGAATCATGCCCTTCATCCACGCAGTGACATTGATAGACTTTATCTACCAAGGCAAATAGGTGGGCGTGGAATGCTACAAGTACATCAGATGGTTGAAGAAGAACAAATGGCTTTGGAAGAATATCTGAAGAACAATGATGAAGATGCACTGAAATTAGTATATCAGGAAGGCTTACTGACTACCGGAGAGACCAAACTGGCCTACAAGAAAGACCAAATGAAGAACAGAATAGAGGCATGGGAAGACAAAGCACTACATGGCCAATACATTAAAAAAATAGCTGGAAAAGCAGATATTAACAAGACCTGGAAATGGCTAAGAGCAGGAAAATTGAAGAAAGAGACCGAGGGACTAATTCTGGCTGCACAAGACCAAGCCTTAAGGACAAATGCATATAAAGTCAAAATTGAGAAGACAGCAACAGACAGTAAGTGCTGCCTATGCAAAGAAGCCGAAGAAACAGTGGACCACCTGGTAAGCTGTTGCAAGAAGATTGCACAGACTGACTACAAGCAGCGGCATGACAAAGTAGCAACAATGGTGCATTGGAAGATCTGCAAAAATATCATTTGCCTATAAGCAAAAACTGGTGGGATCATAAAATAGAGAAAGTCATAGAAAATGATAAAATTAAACTGCTCTGGACTTCAGAATTCAAACAGACAAGCACCTGCAACATAACACCCCAGACTTAACAATTGTCGATAAGAAAGACAAAAAAGTCTGGATAGTGGACGTGGCAGTGCCTGGAGATAGCAGAATAGAAGAGAAAGAACTGGAGAAGATAACAAAATACAAAGACCTACAAATAGAAATAGAAAGACTGTGGCAAAAGCAGGCAAGGGTAGTACCAATAGTAATAGGCTCCTTAGGTGCAATCCCAAAACAACTGGAGCACCACTTGAACACCATTGGCATTGACAAATTCGCTATTAGTCAATTGCAAAAGGCAGCCTTATTAGGAACTGCTTCCATCCTGCGACGATATCTGTAATACCATCAAACATCCACATCTGCCTATCTCAGGTCCTGGGTAAGGACTCGATAGGTAGACAAAATGCCAAATCCAGTCTGAACATCTGGCTGACTGTGCGATGATCCATAATAATAATAATAAATAAAACCTGCTCTGGACTTCAGAATTCAAACAGAGAAGCACCTTCAACATAACACCCCGGACTTAACAATTGTCGATAAGAAAGACAAAAAAGTCTGGATAGTGGACGTGGAAGTGCCTGGAGACAGCAGAATAGACAAGAAACAACTGGAGAAGATAACAAAATACAAAAACCTACAAATTGAAATAGAAAGACTGTGGCAAAAGCAAGCAAGGGTAGTACCAATAGTAATAGGTGCCTTGGGTGCAATTGCAAAATAATTGGAGCACTACTTAAACACCATTGACATTGACAAATTTGCCATTAGTCAATTGCAAAAGGTGGCCTTACTAGGAACTGCTTCCATCTTGTGACGATATCTGTAATACCATCAAACATCCACATCTGCCTTTCCCAGGTCCTTGGTAAGGACTCGATAGGTAGGCATAATGCCAAATCCAGTCTGAACATCTGGCTGACTGTGCGATGATCAATAATATAATAGTAGTAGTAATAATAATAATAATAATAATAATAATAATAATAATAATAATAATAATAAAGTTGGAAGGGACCTAGGAGATCATCAAGTCCAATCCCCTGCTCAGGCAGGTAACCCTATACCATTTCGGACAAATGGCTGTCCAGTTTCTTCTTAAAAACTTCCAGTGTTGGAGCATTCACCGCTTCTGGAGGCAGATTGTTCCACTGGTTAATTGAAAGAACTGGAGAAGATAACAAAATACAAAGACCTACAAATAGAAATAGAAAGACTGTGGCAAAAGCAAGCAAGGGTAGTACCAATAGTAATAGGCTCCTTGGGTGCAATCCAAAAACAACTGGAGCACCACTTGAACACCATTGGCATTGACAAATTCGCTATTAGTCAATTGCAAAAGGCGGCCTTACTAGGAACTGCTTCCATCCTGCAACGATACCTGTAATACCATCAAACATCCACATCTGCCTATCCCAGATCCTGGGTAAGGACTCGATAGGTAGACAAAATGCCAAATCCAGTCTGAACATCTGGCTGACTGTGCGATGATTAATAATAATAATAATAATCCCCCAGTGAGACACTACCTTGACGTGATTGTGGGGCTTGTGTACTCTGAGGAAGATGAGAGCTATGCCAGAGGTTCAACCATACTGGACAGGTCTCATCAGAGGAGTCAGACAAAGAGTGTATCTCCCATAAAAAATATGGTGAGACGTAAATTTCAGAATGCCATACCGGCTCGGACGTCGCCCGGGTTAACAAGGTCCACACTAGATATTGGAGTTCCAGGATATCTGGTGAAAAATGGGTTACAGGACTCAGGACTGTTGGCTGAGCAACCAGGGCCAGCAGCTGCAGAAATACTGGAAGAAAAGGTGTTTACCCGTCGCAGATACACAGTGATGGAAAACAAAGAAATAATGATCTGTTACTACAGATCAAGTCCAACAAGACGAGGATATCTAAAACGAATGCACCAATTCTGGAAAGAACAGCATCCAGAATCAGAAATAACAGAACAGAGACTAGCAGATCAACGCCGATTTATAACACGAAATAAAGTATTTACAGAAACAGAATTGGACGAACTGCAAAGGTTTACCCAGGGCAAAGAAATCAAAGCCTTACAAGAAGTAATTCAGAATGTAGAGGCAAACCAGGGGGAGTTGGCAGTGAAAGAATCCAGTAGAGATATACAACTGTTCTCATTTGGAAACCAGGCACCTCTTCCTCAGGAAGAACAAAACCCTCTAACTAAAGAAATAAAAGAATTGAAACAAAGAATAACTGAGCATCTAGAACAGCACAAAAACAACAGAATAAGGCTGCCTGCATTGAAGCTTGTTCCAAAGAAACAGCTAGCACAAGCATTAAAAGATGCAAATACTGCAATAGCAAGTATAAGCACCAATTCACTGATGGTGAAAGAAAAGAAGCTGAAGAACAAGAAGACCAAAGAATACCTAATCAAGAAATACCACTTAGAAACAGGAAGATCAAGGAAGCACTGGAAATAATAAAGCAACAAATAACAGCTATAGCCAGGAAAATCAGTAGATATGAAGCTCGAATTGCAAACTATAGGCAGAACCTCCAATTTCAATCCAATCAGAAACGTTTCTACCAATCCATCAATGGAGAAACTGCAAGGAATCAGTCAGTACCTGACAAGGAAGAAACAGTGCAATTCTGGAAGCAGATATGGGATAACCCAAAGAAATACAACAAGGATGCAGCTTGGTTAAAAGAGGTGGATGCAAATAAAACAGAAGTTGAAATGAAAGAACTAGTAATAACAACAAAAATGGTAGAAAAAAGAGCAAAGAAAATCAAAAATTGGTCAGCACCAGGTGAAGATGAACTGCATGGGTTTTGGTTGAAACATCTAACTGTTATACACCCACTCATTGCCAAGCAGTTCAACAATATACTACAAGGAGGAGAAATTGAAAAGTGGCTAACAACTGGGAAAACCTACCTAATAATGAAAAATCCAGCAAAAGGGGCAACACCAGGTAACTACAGGCCAATTACCTGCTTACCAACAACTTTCAAATTACTAACTGGTGTAGTAGCTGATGCAGTACAACAGCATCTAGTTGAAAACAATCTCTTTCCACCTGAGCAGAAAGGAAACCGCCCCAATAGCAGAGGAACAAAAGATCAACTCCTAATAGACAAAATGATCTTGGAAAACTGCAAGAGAAGGAAGACCAACCTGAATGTGGCATGGATTGACTACAAAAAGGCATTTGACTCTCTGCCACATGATTGGATAATAAAGTGCCTAGAAATAACAGGAGTCAGTAGAAACATCAGAAAATTTGTGCAAAGATCGATGGCACAATGGAAGACACAGTTGCAGATCAATGGTGAGAGGCTGGGAGAGGTTAATATCAAGAGAGGAATATTTCAAGGAGATTCATTATCACCATTACTATTTGTTATTGCACTGTTTCCTCTGTCAACAATACTGAATAACTCAGGACATGGTTATCAAACATCAAAAACATCTGCTAGACTATCCCCCTCCTTTACATGGATGATCTGAAGCTGTATGGAAAAACATCATCTGAAATAGAATCGCTGCTCAACACTGTCCGTATATATAGCCAAGATATTGTAATGGAGTTTGGCTGGGACAAATGTGCCACACTTACTATCAAACAAGGAAAAATAGTGAAAACTGAAGGAATCAAGATGCCCCACGAAAATAACATTAAGAGTCTGGATGAGGAAGAGTACTACAAATACTTGGGTATCCTTCAAGCTGACAACATCAAGCACACTGAAGTCAAGAAAAAGATTAGAGGTGAATACATCAAGAGAGTGAAGAAGATCTTAAAGTCCAAACTCAATGGAGGAAATACCATAAAGGCAATCAACACCTGGGCAATCCCAGTCATTAGGTACACAGCTGGAATAGTGGACTGGACTCAAGCAGAACTAAAAGCAATGGATAGGCAGACCAGAAAAATAATGACAATGAATCATGCCCTTCATCCACGCAGTGACATTGATAGACTTTATCTACCAAGGCAAATAGGTGGGCGTGGAATGCTACAAGTACATCAGATGGTTGAAGAAGAAAAAATGGCTTTGGAAGAATATCTGAAGAACAATGATGAAGATGCACTGAAATTAGTATATCAGGAAGGCTTACTAACTACTGGAGAGACCAAACTGGCCTACAAGAAAGACCAAATGAAGAACAGAATAGAGGCATGGGAAGACAAAGCACTACATGGCCAATACATGAAAAAAATAGCTGGGAAAGCAGATAATAATAAAACCTGGCAATGGCTAAGAGCAGGAAAATTGAAGAAAGAGACCGAGGGACTAATTCTGGCTGCACAAGACCAAGCCTTAAGGACAAATGCATACAAAGTCAAAATTGAGAAGACAGCAACAGACAGTAAGTGCCGCCTATGCAAAGAAGCTGAAGAAACAGTGGACCACTTGGTAAGCTGTTGCAAGAAGATTGCACAGACTGATTACAAGCAGCGGCATGACAAAGTAGCAACAATGGTGCATTGGAAGATCTGCAAAAAATATCATTTGCCTGTAAGCAAAAACTGGTGGGATCATAAAATAGAGAAAGTCATAGAAAATGATAAAATTAACTGCTCTGGGACTTCAGAATTCAAACAGACAAGCACCTGCAACATAACACCCCAGACTTAACAATTGTCGATAAGAAAGACAAAAAAGTCTGGATAGTGGACGTGGCAGTGCCTGGAGATAGCAGAATAGACGAGAAAGAACTGGAGAAGATAACAAAATACAAAGACCTACAAATAGAAATAGAAAGACTGTGGCAAAAGCAAGCAAGGGTAGTACCAATAGTAATAGGCTCCTTGGTGCAATCCCAAAACAACTGGAGCACCACTTGAACACCATTGGCATTGACAAATTCGCTATTAGTCAATTGCAAAAGGCGGCCTTATTAGGAACTGCTTCCATCCTGCGACGATACCTGTAATACCATCAAACATCCACATCTGCCTATCCCAGGTCCTGGGTAAGGACTCGATAGGTAGACAAAATGCCAAATCCAGTCTGAACATCTGGCTGACTGTGCGATGATCCATAATATAATAAGTTGGAAGGGACCTTGGAGAGTGCTTCAGTCCATCCCCTGCTCAGGCAGTCGAGGTAAACCCTATACCATGTTGACAATGGCTGTCCAGTTTCTTCTAAACTTCCAGTGTTGGAGTATTCACCGCTTCTGGAGGCAGGTTGTTCCACTGGTTAATTGTTCTAACTGTCAGGAAGTTTCTCCTTAGTTCTAGGTTGCTTCTCTCCTTGATTAGTTTCCATCCGTTGCTTCTTGTCTTGCCTTCAGGCACTTTGGAAAATAGCTTGACTCCCTCTTCTTTGTGGCAGCCCCTGAGATATTGGAAGACTGCTATCATGTCCCCCCTCATCCTTCTCTTCATTAGACTAGACAGACCCAATCCCAGCAACTGTTCTTATATGTTTTAGCCTCCAGTCCCCTAATCATCTTTGTTGCTCTTCTCTGTACTCTTTCTAGAGTCTCAACATCTTTTTTACATTGTGGTGACCAAAACTGGATGCAGTATTCCAAGTGTGGCCTTACCAAGGCATTGTAATGTGATATTAACACTTCACGTGACCTTGATTCTATCCCTCTGTTAATGCAGCCTAGTACTGTGTTGGCTTTTTTGGCAGCTGCAGCATACTGCTGGCTCATATTTAAATGATTATCCAATAGGACTCCGAGATCCCTCTCACAGTTACTACTATTGAGCAAGATACCCCCTATACTATACCTGTACATTTGTTTTTTCTTGCTTAAATGTAGAACCTTACTTTTTTCACCATTGAATTTCATTTTGTTAGATAGCGCCCAGTGTTCAAGTCTGTCCAGATCCTCCTGTATCCTAAGCCTGTCTTCTGGAGTGTTGGCTATTCCTGCCAGCTTGGCAGGAAATTTGATGTGTTCCCCTCGTCCAAATCATTGATGAAGATGTTGAAGAGCACTGGGCCCAGAACAGAACCCTGAGGCACCGCATTACACATTTCCCTCCATGTACATGTGGTTCTATTGAGGACTACTCACTGAGTACAGCTGGTCAGCCAGCTACGGATCTATCTGGTGGTGATGCTGTCTAACCTGCATTTTTCTATCTTATCAAGTAGTAGGTTGTGATCTACTTTGTCAAATGCCTTACTGAAGTCCAAGTAAATTATATCCACAGCATTCCTCTGGTCCACTAATTTTGTCACTTGGTCAAAGAATGCATTAAGATTTGTCTGACATGATCTGTTTTTGACAAACCCGTGTTGGCTTTTAGTAATGACTTGGTTTGCCTGTAGGTGTTCACTGATTCGTTGTTTGATTATCTTTTCCAGAATCTTCCCAAGTATTGAGGTCAGGCTGATAGGTCTGTAATTTCCTGGATCCATTTTTTTCCCTTTTTTAAAGATAGGAACTACATCAGCTCTTTTCCAGTCCTCTGGTAGTTCCCCAGTGCTCAAGGATCTTTGAAAAATACAGTTCAGTGGTTCTGAGATCACATCTGCCAGTTCCTTGAGAACCTTGGGGTGTAGTCCATCTGTTCCTGGTGATTTGAATTCGTCTAGGCTGGAAAGATGCTCACTTATCATTTTCTTGCCTATTTTAACTTGTGTTTCTATTCTGTTTTTTATGGCACTATTTTTGATAGGTTGGTCTGTTTTTTTCCCTTTGTGTAAAGACAGATGTGAAAAATGAGTTAAATAGTTCTGCTTTCTCCCAGTTGTTTGTCACCTTGCCACTTTTACCCACCAATCGTTTCCTTCATTTTTTTCTTGTTTTTTACATGTTGAAAGACGCTTTTTTTGTTATTTTTTTTGTTATATGTTTTAGTCTCCAGGCCTTTGATCATTTTAGTTGCTTTTTTCTGGACTTTTTCCAAAGTCTCAACATCTTTTTTGTAGTATGGTGACCAAAATTGGTTGCAGTATTCCAGGTGTGGTCTTACTAGGGTTTTTATAAAGTACTAATACTTCGTGTGATTTTGATTCTATGCCTCTGTTTATACAACCTATGATTGTATTAGGTTTTTTGGCTGTTGCTGCACACTACTGGCTCATAGTCAAGTGATCGTCCACTAGCCCTCCAAGATCCTTCTCACATTTATTGTTTTTAAGCCAGGTCTCACCTAATCTGTACTTAAACCTTTGATTTTTCCTGCCTAAATCTAAAACTTTTTTTTTCTTCGCATTAAAATTCATTTTGTTGGATAGGGCCCATTGTTCAAGTTTGTCAAGATCTTTTTGGATACTGAGCTTGCCTTCTGGAGTGTTGGCTATTCCTGCAAGTTTAGTGTCATGAATTCCCCTTCTATTCCCTCATCTAAGTCATTTATGAAGATATTAAAGAGTACTGGGCCTAAGATGAAGCCTTGTGGTATCCCACTGCTTGCTTCTCTCCATGTGGATCTAGTACCATTGAGGACTACTCACTGAGTATTGTTTGTCAGCCAGCTACAGATCCATTTGGTGGTGATGTTGTTTATCTCACCTTTTTCTAGCTTACTAAGCAACAGGTTGTGGTCTACTTTTTCAAATGCCTTACTGAAATCTAAGTATACTATGTCCATAGCATTCCACTGGTCTACTAATTTAGTCACTTTATCAAAGAATGAAATTGGTGGGTCAGTATTGGAAAAAAGATTCTCTGCCTTCTTTGGAAGAATGGGTGTTCAAGGTTTCTAATTTAGCAGAAATGGCTAAAATTTCTGCTTACTTAAAGGACCATTCACAAAAGAGATATGTTTCTGTATGGAGAAGATGGATAGAATATATTCAGAAGAAGTATGGAACAACAAAGTTTCATTTATTTTATGAATAATGGATTTTTACTAAATTATAAATTCAAGTTTGCAGAGAGTTAAGGGTTATTAGGACTCCGCTTATTGTATAAGTAGTAAATTTAAGTTGACTATGTTTAGTTTTCTTTTTTTTCTTTTTTTCTTCTTTTTTTTGTAACCCTATATTGAGCTCTGGGAAATCGGGGGGGAGGGGGGAGGGGGGAGAGGAGAGTATGGGTAGTATTTTCAATAGTTCAGATTTTGGTGATAGAGGATTGCTCGGGCATTTTCCCTCAGACTGCATCCGATTGAGAAGAAGAGGAGAGGGATAAGTAAGTAGAAAGATGGAGGAGAGAGGGAGGGGAGCAGAGAAGGAGGTAGAAGGAAAGGGGAAGTGAAGAGATGAGAGGGGGATGCGGTCTGGGGGGAAATGGGTGAGCAATGGTGGAATTTGTGTTCTATTTTAACTTCTTATGTATCTGAATTTTTTTTTCTTATGATTGTAATGAAAATAAAATAATAAAAATTGAAAAAAAAAGAATGAAATAAAATTGGTTTGGCATGATCTGTTTTTAACAAACCTGTGCTGGCTGCTAGTTATAACTTTGTTTGCTTCTACTTGTTCACAGATCTATTTTTTGATTATCTTTTCTGGGATCTTCCCAAGTATTGATGTTAAACCAATTGGTCTGTAGTTTCCTGGGTCTGTTTTTTTTTTAAAGATGGGAACCACATCAGCCCTTTTCCAATCCTCAGGTATTTCCCCAATGCTCCAGGATTTTTGAAAGATATGGTGCAATGGTTCTGAGATAACATCTGCCAGCCCCTTCAGAACTCTGGGATATAATCTGTGGGGTCCGTGATTTATATTCGTCAAGGTCAGATAGGTGTTCTTTTACCATTTTCTTGCTTATCCTAAACCAATAATTGGTTTAAGCTAAAACTTAATAAATTATAAAGTTTACTATAACTCTGATAAAGTCTTTAGGAACTATATTACAATGAGAAATTCACTTTGAATTAACCTGCTGATGGATTTTTAAATATAGCTTACCACATAAAGCACATTTTATTATATTTTACAGAAATCTATCTTACGTTATATGATATTCTTTAAATATCATCATCATCATCCAAGATTCTGTTGGCATTTAAAAGAACATGTAGCAAAGGCCATGGTAATAAGGTGCTTTTTTGGAAGAGTACTTTAGTAATTAATGAATAATGCAACAAATGATATAATGACTCACATTAAGAAAAGAGCAACACTTCTGCTACATTGATGTTATATTTGTCAAACAAAGCTGTCTATATAATTATATTTTCTCTTTCTCAGTTTGCTTTGTCCATTCTATTATTTATAACTGATGTTACATTAGCAATTCAAACATTTCAAAGTGAAAGGTTATTATCTATTTATTAATTAATCAAATTTAGATACTGCCCCTCTCAGAGTGGCTCTGTGTAGTTGACAGATAAAAGCATAAAAACCATATAAAATTTAACATCTCACCTCTAAGGAGAGAGTAGTCCAAAGGATGGAAGCAATAGGAGAGAAGGCTGTTATTTTTAACTGACGGGGTGGGACAGATTGATGGGACAGGGGTGACATGTTTCCTTGAGTAATGTGTCCCTATGCCATATAGGGACTTAAAGGTATAACCAATATTTTGAATTGGATCCAGAAGCAAACCAGCACCTAAAGCATCTCCTGCAGCAACATACACCATTTTGGAACATTGTTCAAATGGCCACATTCTGCTCTAGTGTAGCTTCTGGATATTCTTCAAAGGTAGCCCCATGTAGAACACATTGCTATGTCCATACTGAAGATGACCAGGATGTGAAAAAGAAGGGCCACCAGATCCAAATGATGATTTTTTTAAAAGAAGATTATTATTATAAATTCTAATATTTGAGAACAGTATGAACAACCCTAACCCTTGAAGATTACTCTGGTATTAAGAGAGTCTTTATCCAATCTGATGTCCTCCTAGCTACATTGCATTACATCTTTCAGCAAGGGCGTTACAAATATATATTAAGCAAAACAAAGAACAAAACAGGAAAGAACTACCCCTATATTTAGCTTGGAGTATTTTTAGTTTATAGGTTCATATATGATTGGAACAAGAATTATTATGTGAGATAGGCTGGCTAAGGTAAGACCAAGGGAAGAAAGAAATTGATTAAAGCTGGAAACTAGACATCTATATTATTTCTCCCATATTTGTTCATAAAATTGTGGAACATTGTACATGTTGAACCTATATGCAGAAAATAATAACAATGTAAGGACCCACCCCACTTTGCATCTTAAGAAGACAGAACTCTTGGAATAATTCTTCCAACAGGAATCCTTTATTAAGAAGAAGTGGTTGCAGGCATGCTAGACAGGACTTGGGGTCCAAACTCTCCCATTCAAGGTTTAAGGGGTTCCCCAGCAGTCCCACCCAATCACCCCCCCTTCCAGTGATAGTTTCAGGCATCACAATTCCACCCCCTTGCTCCTTTCTTTCGTCTGTATGGAGACTTCAGATAACTACATGAAAGGTAATTAGCTCACTTTTGTCATGGTAAGGTTCTTTGATGCAATTTACATTCAAAGTCTCTCTTTGATGTTGCAATAAACACATTCAGCTCCTTAGAAGTCTACTGAAGGAAGTGAGGGCCATAAAGCCCCTTTGTTCTCCCCCTTCTCTCCTTCTTATGGCAGAATCCAGAGAAGGCAGAATTGGGAGTTTC